>NC_134569.1:138516566-138771566 GCF_050947875.1 Dermacentor variabilis
GCACCGTACAAGAATAACAGGCGTTATATTCTTTTTTTCAAGAATATCTTGCGGCCAGGATGTCACAGTTTCGTTCCCACATTCATTTAAATTGGAAGTCGGCAGTAACTTGAGTCTAGACAACCGCTTACGTCGCACTTTACATCTCCGCTAGCACTAGTGCTTTGAAGTGATGAAACACTTGCGCGAGCCTTAACTAAAGTTCGAAAAAATGTCTTTTGTTTTACTTGTTTCATTCTGCCATAGTTGTGCTTCTATATTGTAAGTATGCTGCTGAGTGCCGGCGCAACCCTCATTTGCAACGCCAAAACAGAACTAGTGGCGTACATTGTTGTCGTTGTTAGACGAAGAAACACTTGTACAACATTCCCAAACTTTTTGTTTCCCCCCAGGATTCGGTGACGTGTGGCGGGGCGCTGAAGCAGGCGTCGGGTGAGAGCCATCTGGCGTGCGACGTACAGAACCCGCTCCCTGCGGGGAAGAAGGTGCGCTTCAAGGTCATCCTGGCCCCAGCTAGGCTCGTGCCCACCGCGGCCGAGCTCAACATCACCGTGCAAGTGAACAGGTACTTCACGGGGCCGTGTGTTCTACAATCAGCAACCCGCTTAACTTGCACATATGCGGTATGTCTGGAAAGTCACTGCCTATATGTACTCTTACGTTAAACAACGGTTTCGGTCACGTTTCGGTGGAGCCATTTGTATTTTTGCTCAAGGAAGGCTACACATGAGAACGCAACCTCAAAAGTGTGTACATCGGCTCTTCCAGAAACGTGTAGGAGTTAGCGAAACCGTTTTGATGTAACATCCAGGAGCACTATCTGAAAGTCTTCAATGAAGCTTATTGTGAAGACTTCGAGGGTTTAAACCGCCGTTCCAGGGAATGCTACTTGGCTCGGTAAAATTCCCCTTTCACTCGGGCTCGGCGTTAAAAAGTCAATCTGTACTGGCCCCTTGTGTGGGCAAACTCGTCCGGGCACACATCGTTGCAGAACCTACTTGCAGCGCATTCACGCACCGTATACGGTCAGCTGTCCTGTCTCGAATGGCACCATTGTCTGCTGCCTTTCGCTAAGGGCAGGAGAGACGGAAATGCTGAGACATCACGGACCACAGTAAAGTTCAGTTCAAATTCACTTCACTACAATGGAGCAGCATTCGTTTACTTAACGCGAAAGTTTGCTCAGTCCGTGACTTTACGCGTGCCCTATGCGTGGGAAGGACAGTTTAGTCTGGAAACAGCGGCATCGGATGCGCGGTATCCGAATGTGAATTTCCCGCTCACAGACTAAGCGCGGGACAGAGTTAGTGGCAGACGGGACGCAAGAGTACGCCGCCATACGTGCTTGCCGCGAAACGTGCGATCAGCCATTATGTTGTCCAGAGTGCGCGTCGCGTCTGCCTTTACCGACAGCTTATTTCGTCTGTGGTTGCCAAGTGCCTTTTGAACGCTTGTTGACTTCTTGCGAGGAACCAGCACGAAGATGAAGGGCTTGTAATCTTGAGAACAGTTTCTACCCCGTTCTTCTCGCGAACGCTCACATCTTCTGCAGCTTTCTATCGACGCGTGTATTTAACTCTTTTGTCTACTTTTGAGCATTGTTCCCGCGTGCCAACTCTTTGCCATATTATGCTAGGTCTACTTTTTTTCTACGCTCTTTGCCATTCTGTCGCGGACTCGTTCGGAGTTTCCAAATATTCGTGGCTCGAATCCGTTAATTAAGGTGCGAGCTTACTGCACGTGTCTGAACCTGTCGAACAGATTTCAGTGCTTTTGCTGGTCGCGTACTGCAAGGCGTGCTTGACCCAATCGTAACTGATACATACGCACTTCGACGTGGCAGATCGTGGACCGCGAAATGAAATGTAACTAACGCCTGCTTCTTGTCTGGTCGAGTCGAGTCAAACGCGAACAGGTTGCAAACGGGTGGCCATGGACGCGTGTCTCGCTAGCACTGCCTAATATGGGCACTTCGTAATTACGCGGAAAACATATCGCAAAATGTGAGCTCGATGCGCTACTTTCGATCGAGCGGTGTAAGTTTTTGCTCGTATATTTCTTTCTCTAGCCGCTCCCCGAGTAGAACATAGCAGCGCATATAGCAAGGTTCGCGGCGAAAAGAGACATATACAGAGCGCTTCCTTCGAGCTGGATTTTTATTCCACAAAGGACGCGTGTTTCTTGTTGATAAAAGCGCAAAGGACGCAGTCTACAACATGTGCCGGGGGGCTTTTACTTCATCAGGAAGGAGGATAGAAGGAGTGTCAACTCATTGGTCACCAAGTCTCTCTACCGAATATCGTTCCATAATTTCCCTTGTTTTCAGCCGCTTCGCCTTCGCAGACAAAACGGCGTTTGTCAAATACCGTGGCTCGGCCTTGGCTTGAAAGGCCACGACGCGGAGTATCGGGGATCGGCTGTGCAATGCGCTGCATCTTTTTGGCCAGTACATACTGGCCAGAGCAGCGGCGTCCCGTCTCACGGCCTTCCTCGTTAATTCTCTTTTCTCGCAGCACCAACCCCGAAGTAGAAGCGGCCTCCAAGGACAACAGCCTCGTTGTTCGACTTCCGGTCACCGTCAAAGTCAACATGACTGCCAGGGGGTGAGTAAACAAGCGCTTCGAAGGATTGGGCTTTTAAGAAACACGAAGGCGGCAGTGCGGATTAGTGCGGAGTGAGGGCAGGGATATCCTAGTGTCTATTAAAAGGAAATATAATCGGGTCATTCATTCATTCATTCATTCATTCATTCATTCATATCTACAGGAATAAATAAATATGTTGAGTAATGCATTGAGTCCGGGGGACACTAGGGTTACATCAATATAAAACAAGCACCATTTGAAAAAGCAGAAAAAGGCATCAACGTTACAAAAGCAGTATTCGCACAAAGAAATGTTACACAACATCAAAACAGTCGCTATAGAAAGTTTAATTATATATGAAAACTAAAACTGGGAAAAAATAGGCATCAACAGACAGTAGTAAACATCACATGAATATCATTGCATTACAGGGTAGGCGTACAAACGCTACAATAACCATAATAATAGTAAGTGAATCACCAAAAATCCAAGTGAAAGAAGAAAAGAAAGAGAATTAAAGAAAAAACAGAGACAAGCAAGGCAGGAAACAAACTCTCGCATAGATACGACAAGCTACAGTGTTACATTATAATGAAGTAAGTGTGCGCCTGCACCGGACTTGTGTAGAAAAATGAGTTAATAAATATAACATAGTCAAGGACTATACATACTACGAAACCAATGAAATTACTTGATAAATGTATGCAAACGTACCGAAAACATTAAAGTCACAATAGAACTAGGTGGTTGAGCCCGAGAATGCTCTACCAGTCGACTGTAAGATGCGTCGTGGTTGTACTGGGAAGCGATATTATCCGGATGAGCCTTCCAGAGACTGATAGCATGAGGCAGAGCTGAAGAACGGAGAGCACGTGTAGTGTCATAGATTCGGATGTAGCTGAACTGATTGTACAGCGTTTGTGACGTCCAGGAGGCTTCTTTAAGATATCTAATGGCTAGGCCCTGAATGAATCTGTGAAACAATGATGATAAAATGGCAATATCGCGTCGAGTACTTAACGGTTGCAATGAAAGGTCGAGTTTTATTCGTGATATGCTTGAAATTATAAGTACACAATTCTGACAAGTACGATTATGACCAAAACTCAGTGACGATTTAGCCTTAAATGCGATCCAAATGCGTTAGCGTTACGCAGCACCTCTTTGAGTTTCCGGATCCACGATTCAAACCGCGTTCGCCAGATTGCAAAGTGTTGTTCAGGAACTCACTCGACAGATGTCCTGCCTCTTCTAGGAGCGAAGTGCAACTGACTGCGGTCCAGAGCAGACCACTGTCAATTGCAGTGTCAGTTGCAGTATATGAACGAGAAGAAAGGAAGCCCGATTTCTACTAGTCATATCATAAGAAGCCAACAAACAATGACACCAAGGACAGCATAGGAGAAATTGCTTGTAGTTCTTAATGGATGTAAAAAAAAAAATTATGAATAAATGGAAATGAAAGTGGATGAAAAAAAAAAAACAACTGGCCGCAGGTGGGATACGAACCGATGTCTTCACATTACGGCATTACGCATGCGATGCTCTTATCAATCGAGCTTCCGCGGCGGCATTTTCCCATCCACTTTCTAGGGTATTTATGCTGATATGCTGGAACTAATCCTGTGAGTGTTTTTCATCCACACTAAAATCCATTTATTTATCATTTCTTTACTTACATTAGGAATACAAGTAATATCCCCTATGCTGTCCTTCGTGTCCTTGCCTTGATGGATTCTTATGATATATATATATATATATATATATATATATATATATATATATATATATATATATATATATATATATATATATATATATATATGCTGGACAAGCGCTATCCTAGCGCTTGTCCTGTTTCGACTTGTCCCTCGTCCTTACTGCGCTGCGTCACTTGCATCACGATGAATAATAACCAACATGCCCAAACCTATTCCCTTCTTAGCTGCTATCATGGCGGCACGACTCGTTGCAGCTCAACCACGACACGGTCATCTGTGGGCTTATTTGGTGAACCGTCACGCCGTGTGTGACTCCAATGTCCCCCTATACATTGATTTATAAGCGATTTACGCGCGACGCCTGCCTACGATGTTTCTGCGCAGGACTTCGTTCCCAGCCGAAGTGTACCTCAACATGTCTCTCATCGAGGACAAGGAGGTTCAAACTTCGGCTGACATCGGCCCGCCGGTCAAGCACGTTTACGAGGTGGGTGAGCGTGCGACTCAGCGGAGAAGGCTCGACTCGAAGTCGCGGGATGCGTTATCCAGTCTCGAGATGAAATTATACGAGCCAATGTAAGATCGAAACGGCGATCCACTGGGCAAGGTTCCGTCCGTTGTTCAGTTGCAGCACAGATATACGACTACAGAAAAAGCTTTTTTTTTTTTCGCGCTTACATTACTGTTACGAAATCGTGGTGCCCTTCTTTATGGAAGCACTCGAACAGTACGGCGAAATAAAAGAAGGGCTTGGGGAGCAGGTGAACCACAACCGCAACCCGGTGTGAGCGACGACTTCAACGGCATATGTTGTGCATTGCCCGAACGATTTCTTGTTTATTTGGTATTACCTTTTGGCAAGAGCCTGACACGCACGGTACTGTTTTTATTATCTTTCTTATTCGTGTTTTAATTCAAATTAAAACGAGACGTCATAAATAGAAAACAGAGCGTGCAAACCCTCTCGTGAACGCTTCACCAGCCGACTTGTTATCGCGATGGGGCTGCTGGCAGTGCGCAGAAAACGTGTAAGATTAGTCTTAGCGCAGCCAGGAACCAATGCCTCTTTTTAAAGGAGCCCCGAAACGGCAGCGTATTTCGATGGGCCAACGGCAGACACGTCTCGGCATCTGCCAATTAAGGTGAGCTATAGCACGCTGCTATCTGGCGAGTAGAAGCGCACGTGTACCTGCACACACGCAAATGGAGCCACCACCAACTGCAGGCTCCACGTAGACATGCGTGCCGTGGATGTATACACGTACACACAACACACGGGACGTTATTGTTATTCGGTTCAGATGGTGATGCCTCACTGCTCTACCACCCCCAGTGTGCTCGTTCAGACAATTTTACTTCGCTACGTGTGCGATGTGTTCTTCTACACCCATGTACTACAGTTGTGCTACACTGAACGCGTTTGAGATGACATAACAACAGTCACAACCTGCGATGCTTAAAACGCATTTCACAGTGACTGGATCCTTCCACGGGAGAACCCCGGCCCACCGGAAAACCCTCTACAACAACGTTTAACGTTACACAGACTTAGGATCGAAATAGTAAACCTAAACTATGTGTACCCACCCGAAGACCCATATGTGTTGCTTTTTATTTCATGTTTCATTTTTATTTGTCATTAATGCGCGTTCTTTTTCTCTCTTTATCGCCGCAGCATGCACGCATTCCATCCCGTAGGCAATGCAAAGGTGTCATGTGAAATTCATGCCGGTTTCGAAAGAGTGAGCTGCCAACTACACAGGCTGTTTCAGCGAACAACTTCAAAACATTTTCTTAAAACCGCCTGTGGCAGGTAGCCCAATTCTAGTCCATGAGCTGGTCTACTCGAAGAGGCGGACATGCAAATAAAAAATGAACTGCATAAATCGAAATTTTAACTAATTACTTTATAGCACTTATTGCAATTTACAAATTCTAGCGGGTGAGACTGCAAGGCATATCCCCTTGAAAAAAAAATAGTGTGGATAACATCATTTACGAGATATGCGCCGTAATATGTACGGTAAAAGATGCACTGTTGTTCCAAACAAAACGTCTTTTTAATGTTCAGGAATGAATGTCTCGAAACTGGTGTCATACTGAGAATTCGTGCCAAATGGATCCGCCGCGCGAACTCCCCGGCTAGAATTTGTAATATGTGCCATAAGGCAATTAGTTGAAAACTTAATTAGTGAATATTTGTTAATTAATTGATTACGCATCTTAGCTTTTTCTGCAAGTAATGTCCGCCTCTCCATCGACTAGAATTGTGCTATCTGCCACAGGCAAGCTACAAAAAAATTTGAAAGTTCGCTAAAGCACCCTTAGTATGACCACTGTCATCTTGCCGCGGCACGTATATAGACAGACACCCGCGCACAGCGTACATTTATGCTCTTGCAGTGTTCAACTTTCATTTTAATTGGAAGAGTTCCAACCAAATAGGTTGCTTGCAAGAGGTCTTTTGATTTCTCTTAAGCATAAGCAGGCAGTAATATGGCGCCTACCTTATTTTACAAATGTTGCCTACACGTTATAAAACGCGTGTTAATTTTGTTAATGAAACTTCCATATACGTATCTCAGAACACGCGCCGATGAGGCTGTCGATTAACACACTATTCCGTTAATCTGATTGCATCCTGTTTGCGTTTAGCACTGCACCGAGATCAGAGAGAGATCTTAATGATCAGGAGGTCGGTCTGAATAAGCTTCCCCTGGCCTGTTGCTTCAGCGCTCGTGATGTGTGTTATCACGTCTCTATGTCGTCGTTCTTGCGCTGTTTTTCACCCTGAAAAGACTGTTACTCATCAGCGGTACATGGGGAGAGGAGGAGACAGGGTCAAGTAGGGGAAGATGGCAAGTCCCTACAATGCAATGACACACTGCGCCAATATGCACCGGACACGCACAACGTCCAGTTAATGCACGGCGTGCATTACGCATGCCTCGTATACGGAACTGCGGAATGCGCGCAAGAAAATGACTGCCCATAATGGGCGAGCACTGCACGATACGCTTAATATTGCGCGTCCCAGCGTATTAAACTGACGTGTGCGCTATTGTCCCGAATATGCACACCCTGCGCGTGTCGCTGTGGTCCCGAGTGTTTCGGAGCGACGCGCGGACGGCAGTCGAGGCGTCCCGCGCTCGATTACAAAATCCGGTGGCGGCCTGATTCTTCGCGCAGCTGATCAACCGCGGCCCGAGCGTGGTGCAAGAGGCCGACGTGTACCTGGTGTGGCCGACGCACAACGTGCACGACCAGCCCCTGCTGTACCTGCTCGAGCCTCCCACGGTTCAGGGCCCCGGGAGCGCGGCCAAACGGAGACCCTGCGACGTCATCTCGCCCGAGGCACCTGGCGAAGCCGTCGACCCTAGGCGTCTAGCGGTACACGTTGACTTTGCTTTTCCTTGTATTTTTCTTGCTAAGCGCGGGAAGAAAGAAGACTGTGCGGAGTTCTAATGAATACATTGTTGCGCCAAAAGGAAAACGAAGACTTAAGTAAGAAACGACCTGTCATTTCTTACTTGCCGTCCTAAGCTTAACTTCCTTTTGGCACAACAATGTGTTCATTAGATCTCCACCGATCCGCCCAGCAGCAAGTTCTACTCGACTGTGTGGATGATGTTCTGATTGCGGCGTTCTTCCCGGGAATAGATGTTGCACGGGTGGCTCTCGTGCGCGGTAATGGCCACCCCACTAAATTCAAGCAGAAAATCCTCAGGTGTGCGGGGCGCCTCTCGTAGGCTGGAACCGCGGCGCGGGACGGGCCCGAGCTCTGGCGCGCTCGCGCTCGGAACGCCGATCATGTCAGCGTTGGCCGAGTTTCGCTTGGAGGGCGATGAAACATTAGCCTTTCGTGACCTCGATGTCTTTTTTTTTTTTTTTAGGGCTATACGGCCGAGTACGGGAACCAAATAAGGTTCCCACAACTGGTGTCCAACGGGGGTAAAGGTGTTTCCCGCCTTTCCCACACCCCGGCCTAAATATAACGCGCAAGCAGTTATAGGCCGTAACGTTGGCTCGGTGCCCTGCAAGAGCCATTAGTCTTTCACAGCGAGCGCTTATTAGACAGTCGCAGGGCAATCGTGCTGATGTTTACATAGAGACACACAGATAAATAAAATAACAGCGCTACGCCTTTACACAGCACGGGACGCCATATATGGCGCCCCTTTCAGAAGTGCGTTTGTGAGCTACACTTAATACTGCTGCGCAGTATAGTATCAAGTATAGCGCACACACGCAGTTCTGAGCGCTATATATATATATATATATATATATATATATATATATATACATACACTCTTCGCTGAAAGCTTACGTAACCGGGCACATTTTGATTAATGTTGATACCCCAACTCTCCCACTGTTCCGCGAATCCAGGGTTCATCGAGAAGGCCCAGGGACACTTCGGCTGCGGTCCGGGTGCACCGTGATATCAGGGACAGCGAACTGGAATCTGAATTGGTAAGTATGGTCAATCTGAATGGCTAAGTATGCGCCAATCAATCAATCAATCAATCAATCAATCAATCAATCAATCAATCAATCAATCAATCAATCAATCAATCAATCAATCAATCAATCAATCAATCAATCAGAACAAACTAAATCGGACAATCAAAAGAAAAAGGTAACACAACGACGAAAATCCTTTTGACGTTGTCACGGCTTTGGCACCAGGCTGACGCTCAGTCTTGCCCACTAATACTGCTTAAGGAGACGATGAAGTTGAAAGTCAGGCATGTGTTGCGCTCACAATACGTATATTCCATGTAAGTTTCGGGGAAGGGACAGGGTTCTAGCAGAGAGGGAAGCGATTGCTTAGTCCCAAATTTCAAATGTACATTGCTGGCCACTGACACTGTTCGTGGGAGCACTTAACGTGGCCTGCTCATTGAGTGCTCTGCGGCTGCGGTTGCCGATAGAAAATATGTCAGTGCACTGTGAATGGCGGGTGGAGAGGAACCGCTGCTGCCTGTTGCAGCCTTCATGCAGAGCTGGACGCTTACACACTGCACAGGGTGGCGTGTGCGTGTGTTGTTTAAATGCCGAATTTGGAGGCACTGACGTTTTCATGCACCCATATTTTAAAAGATCTTGAAAATCGCACCTAATTCGATATATTCATCGTCGAATTCCACAGAGCTCGATCGAGGCAATATCGAGACTGAGAGAGTCCCGCTGCGCGTCAGACGGCAACGCCCCGTAAACAAGTGTGGGGTTGAAATTTGAACGACAGAATGCCGCGGGAAAATCCTGACCCGACACACGGCAGCACATGCTTGCCAGGCAAAGCGTGTCGTATCAGTAGCTGCTGCGACTGGCCGAGACGTTCGGTTTCCAACTCGCTCGCGCTTGTCGTCACGGGGCGTTTCCATCTGAGACGAGAGCGGGGCCGCCTTCCCTACGCTCCCGACGCGCTCGGTTTCGATGTTGCCGGGATTTACCGCTGCAATTCGATGATAAACATCTCGACTTAGGTGCGACTCTCAAGATTCTTAAGGAATAGATATGATGGTGCATTGAAGTGTGACGGCCTTCAAATGACTGCCCCCAAGGCGCTAATAAAAAGTTTGTTAATAATTTTTGTTACTTAATCTTTTGAAGGTCATTTTATTAGCGGCAAAGTATGTCCTAGCAAAGTATACCTAGGAACTCCTCTGCAAAAGCACCATGTTCGTTGCGCTTATGGCGTCTTTATAAAAAAATCTGTGTTGTCTAAAAAGAAAAACCCTGTATAGTCGCCGAGGAAATTTCGCTCAGACCTTGCATTTGCGTGCTCCCTTAGAGTGAAGCAGGGTTTGGGTACCGGCTAGTTGGTTTCTGGCGTAACACCACGAGATAGTATACATTTATGAGGCCGTATTTTGTAAATACTTTTTTCGGCCGAGTAAGGATGATTGGGGGGGGGGGGGAGGGGAGTGGAGCTAGTCCATAAATCTTTTTTGTTCACAACTGATTTTTACCCTGGGCGAGCTGCCCTCGCTTATATGTCCAGAATCAAGGTTGGCTCGAATGTGCTCTTAGGAACAATCTTTCTACTGGAGCTTTTTTTGTGAATGCATGCTCCGTTCCCTTTTTATCAGCTGTCGCGTCGAGTGGACAATACCGGCAATACCTGCGGCGCGGCTTTGTGCTAGCGAATGACGAAAGGCCAAAAAGAATTCAAAACAAAAACATTCGTCACAAAATACAGCCCTTCCAATCGGAGGTGGAAAGAAAAGGAAACGCTACAGATACAAGCACCTCGAACGATGTCGACCTTGCGCGCGTTAACACAGAATGCATGCGAAAATTAGGCCATTTATGTGAAGAACTAGAGTGAAGACTAAAGCAACCGAACGCCAGCAGACAGTTGCGTCACGTGCTGCAATCCACGTGCTGCTTCGTTTCAGCACTTCGAGAGTGACTTGCGGCGACGAGAGAGAGGGAGACGTGCTTCGTTAGAGCAAAGAGCCAGGAGATCGCCGTGCGAGTTGGCGTGGCTTGTTTGCAGCATCGAATGTCGCGGTAGCACGAGAGACGACAGGAAGAGAAAGACGACGCGTTAGCGGAAACGCGCCGCGTGGCCGAGCTGCTCGCGTACCACTGTCACAAGCGATTGCCGAGAGAGCCGTGCCGAGAACTGGCACGCAACTTAGCGACAATGAACGTAATTAATTTGACCACGCCCGAAACGACATAAGAGTTGCAACACGCACTTTTCGTACGCTTATGAGTTCTCAGACAACGTTCCAAGCAAATGCCCTTTCTGGATTTTCCTTTTTGTAACTCGCTTTACCTCTCTTAAGTCGTTGTACCCGCCACGTATGCACTCTAAAGAAAAGTTTACACCCTTTGGGTTGTATTTTGTCCCCAAACGATAATCGCCGTCTGTCTCGCCCGCATTTCCTTTCTTTGACGTTGCGAGCCCGGTACTTCCTAATCACGAACGGCTTGCGCTTCAGCTTGACACAGCATTCTCGACAGGAAAGTAGCGAGTGTCGAGTTTTCAAGAGAGGAAACGCAAGCAAGGCAGATGACGATTATCGTTATGGGACGGGATAAGCTCCAAAGGCTGTAAACTTGCCTTTTATATATATATATATATATATATATATATATATATGTGTGTGTGTGTGTGTGTGTGTGTGTGTGTGTGTGTGTGTGTGTGTGTGTGTGTGTGTGTGTGTGTGTGTGTGTGTGTGTGTGCGTGCGTGCGTGCGTGCGCTTTACTGGTCGCCACCCTCCACTGAAGGGAGACTTCGAGCTCTGGGGCAAACACATTTCCACGTGCTCCCGTGAACGGAACGCGTCTCCACGCGCGCAGGGCTGCGGCGAGCTGCCCCGCTGCGCCGTGTTCCGCTGCCCCCTGGGCGGCTCGCTGTCGGCGGGCGACCGGGCCGTCGTCAGCGCCGAGTCCCGCCTGTGGCAGAGCACGGTGGCCGCCATGGGCCAGGAGCGGCTGCGGGTCTCCTCGAAGCTGGTGGCGCGCGTCGCCTCCCTCCAGTACGGCCTGGCGCCGGACAACGTGCCCCTCACGCAGCACTTCGTACGAAACCTCGGTCCAGATCTTTTTCCTTCTTCCGATGCCTCGTGTATAGCGTGTGTGACACTCGGACCCGAAGACCGGCATTACGGCCGTAATCGCTCGAGTCGATCTTTTTTATTTTATTTTTTTATTGCCGAACTGCAGGGTGTGTTCGGGGGTTCCGGTTAAGCGGAAGAAGTTGAAATAACCGAGGGCTCTTTCAGTCTTACAGAATTGGGGTCTCCAGGACCAGAGGAATCGCAGTCGAAGACGGCAGTGACAAAAATTAGGAAATTTGCAGGCCACGGTCCTTCTCCCGCGTAGAAACCCAGAGTACTGCTAATGCGCACAAATCGAGGCTGATGTAATTTCTTTTGGTTATGTGCATTGTGTTTCTCCCATTTCCTATAGCGATATGGCAAAGCTTAATACGGCGTCTCGCAGTATTACCATTGCTTGAGGACGTTATACCTACTGGTCGGTCGGTCGGCCAATTAATCAATTAATTACATAATTAATCTACCGACCGACGGTAAACTTAGGAAATAAACTTGTTTATAACGAAAGCGCTAGGTTACCAGTGATGGCGTTTAGTGCCAAGGAACCCAAATAACGTTTTCGCCAAAATCACGTAACCTTGACACACAAAGCACCACGTGCCCCCATGCGGAGTGCGACTTCACAAGTGCGCTGCATTCGCAGGTCTCCACAGAGGTCGTGGTGGAAGGCATTGGCACGCCGGGCCGGGGTCTCGAGTGGTGGATCATCCTGCTGGCCGTTCTCGGAGGCCTGCTGCTGCTCGGCCTGCTCGCGCTGCTCCTGTGGAAGGTGCGCCACACAGCCACGCCTTTGTGCACTTGACGCCCGTGAACGATCACGAGCGGACTCTCTATCGATTGGCGCCGTGTGGCTACATTCGGAGGCGTAATGAATGTAGGGAGAACGGGCAAACCAGTGCCTTCTATAGATTACGAAAGGCCGTGATAACGAAATCTGAACTAGACAAAAAAGCACAGGAAGATAGAGGCTTGAAGTGGTGAACGGTAGTTGTCGCACTGACGAAAAAGGAACGAGGGGGAAGGGGAAGGGGACGTTGGCCTCAGCGACATTCCTTGTCCAACCAGCGTTCGTCACTATATAACGAAATATTCTCCTCGAGGCCCGCCAAATGCTGGTGTACGGTCGGCCACAAAAGTTTACGTACGGGACACGGCTGTCACGGCAAATGGATAGTTCTGCTCGCTTAGTACATGACGTTTCTATCTAATGGCTGACTGCGTACGTTGCGAAGGCTGCTACGCACTTAAACTTCGTATTCGAGACTATGTGCGCAGGCTTCGTGGGAAATTAGCTTTTTTCACGAATCCCGTGTCCCATGAACTTCTATGGCCGACTGTATGCTGGAGCTCTGCGCTGAAGAAGCAAGAAAGGTGAGGAAGGTAACGGTGACGTACAGTGCTCAATGATGGAAACGCGACACTCGGAGCACGTGGATGCCGGAACTTTCTTTTTCTTTCTTTTTTTCCCCGATCTGCGGCATATTTGTGTAGAATGAAAGCGAGTGCTACTGTGATCACGCAGTGTTCGCCGGTGGCGCGAAAGGGCCGGCCGCCATGCACGTGATCCGTGCATCGCGTTTCAATATAGCTGAACATTGCACTTGCATAGGCGTTTCGCAGAACATATCCGAAACCTTAGACGCGAAGCGCCGCGTTAGTGGCGACGTCTTGTGACAATATATTAGAGAGTTTTGGTCTAGGGGCCCCAATAGTTTGGGGCCCCAAAGAGCTTTGCGGGTGTTAGCGTTGGGGCACGCAGGAGTGAAGAGTTTTAGAATAGGGCTTTGCGTTTGCGGACAGCCTCTTGCGCTGACAGCGCCACTACGGCGTCAAAGAAAAGCTATTAGAAATAATTAAATAAAATATACCATTTTATGATAGGAACAATAACTTTCACTTGCGTGTATTCACGTTTAATTACAATTTAGAGGTTATTCTGTAAGCAGCAAACAATTAATTGCGCTTAATGTGCCTTCACCGAACGTTGCCTTCACCAGCCAAACTTAGCAGTGTTAGGCCTACGAGCCATGACATCCGCAATCGAATTCGGAATCAGCGGCATCTAATGAATCAATCTTCATAACACAGGCTAGTTGAGAGAAAGCGATAACCGCAGTCACTTCTAGCTTGCGATCTTTACGGGTTACCACGAATCGAAACCAGTTTGGGGCTAGGTTAGAGCCGTCACTTCGATGGGTGCCACCATGTTTGCTGACGCAAAGCTTTTGGGGCCGCCATTTGGGCTCCCGCTAAATCGGTGAAATAGCGTTCCCAATGCAAAACCCAAACGCAGTTTGCGTCTCGCGCATGCGCAGTGGCTTCAACGCTATTTTTTCGGGGCCCCAAAACGTTTGGGGCCCCTATTCTAAAACTCTCTATTATCTATGCACAGAGAGAGAAAGTGTTTGTGGAGAGGAAGAGGTGCTATTCCCTGCAACCTTTAGGGAGTGAACTAGGGTGGTTGCTTGGGCTAGTTGGTAATTCATGATAAAGACTGCGAGGGACGACATACACAGCGCTGAACTTGCTGAGGAACAGGAAGAAGAGAAAGGGCCCATTGTACTAGAAATGAAGTGAACTAGAGTGGTTGCTTGGGCTAGTTTGTAATTCATGATAAAGACTGCGAGGGACGACATACACAGCGCTGAACTTGCTGAGGAACAGGAAGAAGAGAAAGGGCCCATTGTACTAGAAATGAAGTGAACTAGGGTGATTGCTTGAGCTAGTTGATAATTCATTATAAAAGATGACGTACAGCGCGAAGGACAAAAGGTCTTCGAGATACGACATACACGGCTCGCACGCAGGACATTTGTTGCGATGACTGACAGTATTCCGCTCGCACCCACAGCGCTACAGCCCAGCGGCTACGGCGTCGCGCTGCCGAGGCTTTGGCACGTAAAATCCCAGAATGTAATTGTTGTTTTTTAGCGCACTCACCTCCGCGGAACGTAGATTTATCGGTAGTGGCGTGATCGTCACCAGGAAAGGTGAATAAGCACCGAGTCAACTGGGCACGTGCGTCATCGCGCCGAAGTGCGTGGACGACCTGGCACAAAAATCCCGATTTGTTTTTCTTTTTTCCCTCTATACGCATTACACCGGGGCACGCAAGATTAATTTCTTAACGACTGTGAGAAGCGATGATGCGTGTAATTCTGGAGACCGTGAAATACATGCGAACTGCACGTTCGCCCTGGCTCGTTTGATTCTTTAGTTCTTTGTGAAGAATCACGCGTGTACGAGGGATGACTGCCTAAATAAGAACCCGCGCAGCTGCACTATCGTAGTGCATTTTTCTTTAACTCTGTAAAGGTAGGTTTCCAGCAAGACAGTTTGCCAATGTCACGTCGCAGTAGCCAGCTTGCATTTGCAATGAGCGCGCATAGCTGCGTGGTTTGCACTCCGTAGCAGACGCTTTAGGGGCGGACCCACGTGTAACATCATAAATGCCGACACGCGCATTTCTCACTATGACTCCACGGCGCCGCCGCTATTTGGGCAAGTTTGCCACGCAGGGATTCGAGCTCGTGAAAGGTGTCTTGCCTTACCGTCGTGCGTGAAACGGTACATGTACATTGATTCTGTAGGCAATGCTCCCTTCGTAATTGTCTCATGAAATTTCGCGTACCTCTCGACGCAGTTGGGCTTCTTCAAGAGAAAAAGGCCGCAGGACCAGGAACCCCTCAACCCACCGGAGAAGAATGGCTATCGACTAGCCCAGGGTGACGAAGCCCTGTGAATTGGCGGCAACCGTCGAACTCGATCCGTACATGGTCCACAAGAAGGCGACGGCGGGCGGTTTTGTCAGGGTCTTTCAAAGGCCCTCGGCCCGTACCATCTCCGTCAACTGAATCCAGTGCCTGCTGCCCCGACATTGAGACAGCGCGTATTGCAATCATCATACGCGACTGTAGGCTGGAGCTGTGTCAGTGCCTCTGAATGCTCGGAACAAATATGATTGCTTCTGCCAAGAACTACCGCTAGTTTTACATTAATACTGTTAAACAAACTGCAGTTACACTTGGCTGAATGACCCGAAGCAAAAATAAAACCGAGAAAATGTATAATTTTGAAGAATAGCAAGAAGGGTCCCCATAGGCGCGTACGCTTTGAAGTTGAAATACGTCGCAGCTTCTCCGTTTTAAGAAGAAGTTACGTGATTCAAATAAAGTGCGTCAGTCAGTGTATGTTATAAATGAAACAAAGGCATGTATTTAAACATTTCGTAGGCGTTCGATGGCTTTATTCGAGCCAGATAAAAAAAAATTGTACCGCATTCGATAAAAGTCGCAGAACGCCTCGAGCCATAGCCCAAGGGTAAGCTGGCTAACATTCCTTCGATTACCTCCGAAGGCGACATTGAATTTTTAACTATTGTGAAGGAACATTCTTATTTCCGGTTCTTCACAAGCAGGAGTGTAGTATCTAATGATCTTAGTTTTCATGCCCTGTCCCTATATTGCCAAAGGCAAAAATTTATTTAAATAATTTACTCGTTCTCTGAAGAGATGCACGAAACGTGAACCTTGACAGCTGGCTTACAGTATAAAGAAATATCCTCCGTTCTTCTCAATTTCCAACAAGGCTAACGCTAGCGGGAACGCTCTTGTGTTTTGAAACATGCTGGCAGACAAAAAGCTAAATCTTTCAAGTCAGTAGTTTTTAGCAGAGCCGTGTAAAAGAGGCAATCAAATGCCAGATAAAAAAGGAAGGATCAGCGTTGGCACATTTGAGCTCTGCAGGCAGTTTTTTATATCGTCATTGTTATAATTTTGTTTTCTCTATCAAACTATGTTTTGTGCTTCGTTCATGATACTTTCTCACTCATTTCTGGACGTGTCCATTTCAACACAGCTTCATGTCAGAGCCCAAAATTACGATGTGCTAGCTGCCTGATCGATCGGAGCTTGCGCAATGGCGACGATACCAAGTCTGTCCGACTGTACAACCACGTGGTTTATGGACGGAGCAGCAAGGTGCATTTATCATCATTACGACAAGTGAATGAGACTGCTTTTAGGAAAGTTGTGCCGGCGCTGGTGCAATAAGTGCGGCAGGGCCTCTCAAGCACGCTGTGGCTTGGCAGCAGATCTCATGATTCGTGTTGTGCGCGCTTTCTATTTATTGGGCTGTTATCGACCGGGAGTGAGATTTCCGACCGAAAAGGCCCGGCTGACACTGCCGTCATGGCTCAAAATAAAACAGTTTTGTTCGTTCTTGGCGTCTGGTTGTCCCTCCTTACTTCCCACCCTCCCCATTTCCACTTCTTTTGGAGCACCGCTAGGCGCCCGTTCCTGCGGCGAGCTTCGGTGTCGGCGTAACCGAGCGAACGAGTCAAGGATGAAAGCGAACGCGGAGTGCAGCGGGGGATGAAAGACGCGAGGAGGAAGGCGCAGCGGAATCTAAGCTGAATCATGAGGCGGAAAGCGTACGAGGAGGTTGTGGCGAAAGCGCGAGAATCGTAGTGCGGCGACGATGGCTACGAGATGGCGCCCGAGTAGCGCGCGTCGTCTGGGAGGTCCCTCTACGGCGGCTGCTGTGAATCGCAGCCAGGCGTCACCCACGCGCTGTCTCTGACGATCTCCAGATTAGCGAGGCAGTCGCCCCACACTTTGTTCCATTTGCAATGTGCCGCACGAAACAGACTGTCCGCGCGAGCCAATACATCGCGAAGTGAAACACGTGTAGAGCTTCGCTCAAATTTCGCATTATGTAGTGTTGTAAACGTCGGTGAATTTTGCTCTCTCCCTTTACCCAAAGTATTTTTTATGCACAAGTGAAATAAAATTCTTCATAAAAAAATCACACACCTCCCCTAACCACCATGCCTAAAAATCTCACACAGTAATGCGGGAGCATCTCATACAGAGATTATCGGACATAGTATTTGTAGCAAAGTAAAACGCCCACACTGCGACTTGTCTTTTCAAAAGCATCAGTGTCTTGAGCGATAATGAGAATAATTCTTTTGAATTCATGCAGTTAATTTCAACTAGCACTTATTAACAATAATATAGCAGCCGTTCAACAAATGACCAAACATGGAAATGACAGCGCTAAAGAAATGAGCGAAATCGAAACCGAAATCATAACTTGGACAACGCCTTCAGCAGTGACACAAAATGCGCTTAGAATACATGAGTGAAAATCTTTGCAACTACAGAAATATGGTAAAATACTTTATTACGTTCATGGTACATAGTCTGTAGTATAACATGTGGGCTTTTACTTTGGTTTTTTCATTTTAGCTGCGCACGTCACGGCATGCGCAGCGTAGCGTGCGCACCACCTTCTTCATGAAGCGCCGGTTGCGTGCGCGATGAAAAATAGTTCAACATTTAGCCCCCAACTAGCCACTTCACACTTTAGCTTGACAAATTATTAGAGCTTATTTTTCAAATTCTTGATGTTATTACACAAGCTATTTATGCATCAGTTCGGGTAATATTACTAGAGACCTGAATAAAGGTAAGAAACAGCGACTGTATACATCAAGTCAACAACCTGAGCACGCAGGCTTCGTGTTCCATTCCGGACGCTGTATCGTTCTTGTGCGTGATAGTTGTGTTAGCGTCAATTTTCGTGTTTGTTCGTGAGCGTTAACGATCAAAACCGTGACTTTCGAGTGCGAGTGCTTTTTCTAGCAGGTGTTAGACGACGCAGGCATTGCTACAGATGCGGCCGGGCACATCATAAGGTAGAAGCTGTTCCCTGTATGCATTTTTTACTTTAGGGGGGTCCAATGGCGATTCTGAAAAGCGGAGTGACAATAAAACAACTTGAGCTTCTAACGCCGTAGATTCCTCACTGCGCAACTTGCGGCGTTACTGTAGGCTGTGAATGCACATTTTTCTTGATTATCATCAGCAGGTGGCGTAAGCTGGCTTGCACGCGCAGTTCCTGCCGAACGCCGCTCCTGCCTTCGAGCACCTGCGCGTTGCTTGCGCTGACTGCCGTAAATCATCCCATTTAGACTCAATTGTAGCACGTAAGTTGTCTAGCGGCTGGTGCAGATTTTATTAGCGAAGGCATAGCAGTGCGATCTGGAAAGTCTTCGTACTTTGTTAGTTATTGTGATAGAGATAGCGGCTCTTGGCGTAGTGTTCCATGCCTATAGCGAGTAGCGCCGGGCGGTCAAGTGCTGCTGTTGTTTTGCACAGGCGCTGCCGCGGCGAAGTCTCATGCTTTTGCGGTCCGCTGCTGTTGCTGCTGCTGATAGCGTCGTTTGACGGTGCTGCGTATCATCATCGGCTTGATGACCGACAATCAGGATTTGAGCTTTGCCGTCAGCGCTGTGAACGCTGTGGGAGCCGTGAGACCACCCGAAGCTCTGATGGCGGTGTCGGGTACTAACGGCGGACTGGATGCGCCGAACGTGTGCCGAGACTTCCTACGCAAGGTGACCCGCTCATTGTGCTTGTTAAAGGGAACACTATTCGCAATATCTGTACTGATCGTATCTGCATACGTCGCAACGTTCGTGATGCGTGTTAGCGCACAACGCGAATGCACGCGCACCTAGGAGGATTAAGTTGATGGAGATCCGCATTTACATTTGCAAGATTCTTTTGTTTATTGTGTGCAGATTAAATACTGCGCGCACTGCCGTTAGTTTCTGATTGTCTCATTGCTTAGCAGAAAAGTTTCTCGCCTTCGCATGTACAGGGTTCAGTGTTGCCACTGCCAAGATTTAGCAAACGCTTCACCATATCTTGGGCAGTTCCTTCACAGTAGCCGAGCCTTTTCAGATGCTTATGTATATTAGAGCTTAGTACTTCTGTAGTCTGCGTCAACCATTAGTTTCAGCTTGTCTCGGTGTTTAAAAAAAAAAGAAGAAAAAGCTTTGTAGAAAGTATGAACTGCTACCATACATCCTAACTGCCCTAAGCATAGTAGCTCAATTATGGGAGATCCTAGCAAGTGCTTATTAAGCGCAAGCTTCAGCTGCATGCTGGAGATATTCGTTGCCTCGAATGCAATTATTTGACGATAGCTTAAACGGAATAGAAAGTAATGTTAAACAACCTCTGTCCCCCACGGCACTGCAATGCGGTCGCATTCTGTTGAGCCTTCAGGTGTGTCACAGAGGCAGTCGCTGCAAGTTTGTGCATCCTGAGGGACTGGACAACGATGATGCCCGCGGCACCATGGAGCCTGTCTTCTGCCATGATTACCAGAACTCCGAGTGTCTGCGACCAAACTGCAAATTCCTGCACTGCACTCGTCAGGTGAGTTAAGCCATTCCGCGTTGGAGCAACGCGTCCCACTTTTGTGGCAGTGCGGGGCACAAACGGAAGAACTTGCACAACACATAATCTATGCATGTCTTCCTTGTGGTGCGTTTTTATGAAAACACAATACTACCATTTGTTCAGGTTTTGATGCTGTACTGCTCAGAGAAGTAGTAGTAGTATAAAACTTTTATTTAAAAAAAAGAAAAAAAAAATCACACTCAGGTCCAGTGGGTGGGTCCCTCAGTCCAGGGCCCCACTGGCGATCGCGGCACGCCGGGCTTGGTCGAGAAGGGCCAGTTGGTCCTCCCGCACCGTGCTGGCTAGCCACACCTCCCACTGCCTACTGTTGAAATTTTGCCCCATAAGGGGTGATTGGATTTCTTGTGGCCGACTCTGGCACGACCATGTGATATGGTCAAGAGATGGCCGCCCTCCTCACCAAGGGCAAGTGTTGGGATACCGGGTGGGGTGTATGTGGTGTAGTAGGAGTAGGTGTGGGTATGTACGGGTTTGTAGTCGGCGCCAGTCCCGCATTTGCGCTGAGTCCAAGGATGTGTCTGGAAAGCTATACCGTTGCCTTCCTCGTCTCTGTGCCTCCAAGATATCTTTTGCTGTGATCGGAGATTCTACGAGAGTGCGTTCCGTCGCTCGGATGCTATATTCTCGAGCGAGGCAGTCCGCCCTCTCGTTACCGCTCACTCCGGCGTGCGCCGGACACCACGTAATAGCGTGGTGTTCCGTGAGATTTCTTCCTAGGATTTTGACGGTGAGTTTGGGCAGGGTGCTGCTCAGAGAAAAAGCAACAATGCACATACTGGAGTCTATGTGCAGGCGAAGGTTTTGTGAAGTGGGCAATTAAATGCACACAAATGTTCATCATCTGCACCACATTTTGCTGCATAGAGATTAAGTGATTGCCTGGCAGAACGGCAATGCTCAGAGATGCCCACTACACAGCTGTGGATTGCACATTTCTCTCGGTTTGGTGCACTTTGCTGTGACAGTCTCCAGTGTTGGCTCACTTTGCTGTGACACTGTCTGCAGAGTCGGCCCACTTCACTTGCTGAAAAACCAACCGAGCATACATGCCGAACCCCCAAAAGAGCAGGCATATAAAGCTTTGTATTAATAAAGGAATTGTGTACTTGAAGGCATACATTTGTCGGACTGAGGATATTTAGAAAGAGAGAGAGACAATGATAGAGAAAAAGAAACCCTGCTGACACCTGAACATCGTTCAGCAGTGCGTGGAAGGAGGAGATGACAGAAATAGGAACGAAGGGTGTGCTCAGAGCTTATAGCTCTGCTGGAGAATATGCTAAAAATACTTCACTTTAAAAAAACCTTTAGCATCATGTTTGTTACTAAAAGTCTATCTGCATCAGGTATCGGTATGGTATTTTTTTAGGGGCATGCCATGTACGTGTGTCCTCGCTGTGCTATCGGCTGCTGCTGAAGAGACATGGGGTAGTGACAGTCTTGTGGATTTTCAATTGGCTTTGGAGAAGAAGTTGCATTCTGAAGGATGAGGTGCATTAGGAAATAAATTTCTAATTACCGTAGGCGCCTGGGGTAAAATCTCATGTTAGCAACAGCATGGCTGAGGCTGCCATATTTAGTGGTTTCGTTGTATTTATTCGCATTACATTGCTGTCAGCATTATTATTGCATATATTATTGCTTCCATTTATGTTCTCGTCTGGCCTCCGATGCACACTCCTGCCATGTCCGAGGCAATTTGTGAATGTGGAACATCCATAGACTGGTTACACCATCTACTCAAAAGTTGGCTAAACTAAAATCTTGTGGTGAATTTTGTTTTATTACTACACATGGTGCGACAAAGCTTATGATCAACTGTCAGTGTTGTTTGTGTCTCTTTTTTTCTGACACGGCAGGCTGGCGAAAAAAAGCCCGTGCATTTTTTTTTTTTTTTAATGATGCAGACATTCAAGAACATCCTTTCAACTGTGATTGGGATGACTTCTATGTTGATTACAAGAAAACTTTGACAGACAATAACAGTGACAAAGAGGCCATTTAGCCTGAGGAACACTAAATATCCTACTTAAGCTCATTAATCAGCATAACTAAATAATTGTTTTTGATTTTAAAACTTTAAAATGTTTATATAATGTTCAGCAACATGTCGCCAATAAATACAATTTGAATTTAAAGCCTTCATTGATGTGCTACTCAAACAGAAATTAAATTCATTTTAGAAACTGCAATGAATTCATTGCACTTCATAAAAGCAAACACCTGAAGGGTTAAGCTGCGAGAGGAGTGTTTATAGTTCATGAGATATGGTTTCATCCTGTGGAACTGTGGAAAGGCAGTTCCACAATTTTCTCAATTAAATAATTGCTCTCTGGTTAATGTCATAGCTTCAGTCATGTGCAAGACTACATAGAGAAGGAAGTTTTTTAGGCCATTTACAGTGGCTAAAAGGTGCAGTGTCACATTTGTGGCTCATTTCCTTTTTGCTTTTGCTTTTAATGGGTAGCCACTGACACAGTAGTTGAAGGGAAACTAAAGAGAAAATAAGCTGATCTGTGTTAGTTCTACCCTTCTGCAATACAAACAAAAGCTATTCTTACCATAACAGGAGGCTTATAAGGCAGAAAAAAATGCAAAAGCCAAAGACAGGTGGTGATGTTGTCTTGAAGTTTTTACACCAGTTAGCTGTAATATTATGGATTCTGTCAGCATCTGCTTGTGTCTAGTTACCCATTGATAAAGCTTAACTACAGTGTACTCTAAAGGAGAGCACAATGTACTTAAGAACGTTCACTTCATCAAAACGGCTCAAATAATATAAGAAATTATCTGAAAATCATTGTGTCATGCCAATGTAGCAGCACTGGAACATCCGCACAAAGTTTAAAGAATGGAGGTCCGGCCTTCATTTTCTCTTCTAGTAATCAACCTCTTAGTGTAGTCAACATAAATACAGTTTTAAAAGAATAATTTCAGCCTAAACTGATTCAGTGTTTCCCTTTAGTGTCCCTTGAGAGTATGAAGCCTCAATTCCTTGACAGTGCAACAGATAGCATTTTAGGGATCAGTTTGAAACGTACAAGTGCAGCTTTGGACACAAGGCTAGAAATCGGTTAGATTGCACAAAGAGGAGGTGGTCACAAGATACCATGTGGCATATCACATCGTAACTGCGCTGTCGAAAGCTGAGTGCGCTGAGCACTCAATGGAACAGGACGGTAGAGGTTGCTAGAGGAACGCTTTGGATTCTGGAGCAGGCAACAGCAGATAGTTTATATACATACTAAATTTTCTGGCAAGGAATTAAAATAATTATAATCGGCAGAACCCATTTTACGATAACTGTTGGCAGTAATGTGCTTAGCATTGAATCAATATAGCGGTACCATACATTGCCCCCGTCAAAACAAGTTATGTGTGAGGCGTGTACTGCAGTGGAACTCCTGTTCCGTGCTTCCTTGAGAACCCTTGGCGCCATCTAGCACAGTCTCTGTGAAGCCTGCACGCGGCCTTCTAAACACATGGAACTCCTGTGTCTGTGAATGCACAGTCTCTGTGAAGCCTGCACGCGGCCTTCGAAACACATGGCACTTCTGTGCCTGTGAATGCTTAGAAACGTGTCGTGCAGCAACTGAGCTCCTCACTTGGGCTTCTTTTCGGACATGCTGAGCAATGTGGTAGCACTGCCGAGAAGTCCACACCTTGCCTCCGAGGCGACAAGCGTGGCACACCCGTGCCTGCGGACGCTGAGAATAGTTCCCAAGCTTGCCGTACACTGACTGGCCCATAACTCAGTGACGCATGTTGGCAAGGGGTTCATTGAAGAGAGCACGAACCCAGCGTATTCATGGCGCAGCTTGCTAGAGCGTTGATGTCAAAGGCATTCATTGAAAAGTGGCAATACCCAGTGCATTTGTGGCGCAGCCTGCTAAAGCGCCGAATTGCCGTCCTTGAGGAATCCAAGTGACGTGGGTTCGACTGACGTCAACATTGGATAAAGTTAAGGGATCTTTTTCGTCACTGTAGATCAGCACATTTCCAGTGGCACAGACCGAGCGGCGCATACCCTGTGCTCCAAGCTGGCGTCAAAGAGTCTAATTGAACAGTGGTAACTACCCAGTTCCGCATCTACAGTGACCCATGTTGGCACGAAAGAGGTTTGTTGAAGAGTGGCACATATGCCCATATTGGCACATATTCAATGACCCAAATTAGTCCGACGGTTGGTTTAGAACCGTGTCCCCCAGCACAGCAGCCTGATGCGCTAGCCATTCAACCACGGACCACCCAGTGACCCAGGTAGGCGGGAAAATGGTTAGGTACAAACACACATATATAGATATAGCTGGCCCTTGGAATGTGCTTGAAGTAACCTAAGAATGCTGAAACATTAAACACCTTGTTGGCTGCAAAGCAGTGCAGAATGATGACTGGTGCCAGGGGCAAGTTTGGAGGCTGCATGTGGGCCTTGTTATGGTGCACTGGTGATTCGTAACTCCATGTGATCACCCATCTTCAATTTCTGTGGTTCTACTGTAATTAGCCTCCCTCATGTTTTGCAATGGTCAAGATTAAAAAGTGATGTAATTATCTGTTGTGCTGTTGAAGAATTGATGCTTCATACTATAATTATGGGGCTGTCTGTTCCACTGAGAAGAAGATTAGATTTTTTTGTTGGTGCTTCTTCCATAAGCCAGTAGATAAAAGATTAAAAGGGTCGTACCAATTTTTAACAACCGCCACTTCTATCACTCAATTGAAAGGTTATCATCAAAAGTGTCCGTACGTGCAAAGGTATCACTGGAATTTGAGTCATTTTAGGACTGCGAGTTCTATTGACTATAAGTATACATACGCCAGCAACACTGGCAGCTGAGAGAAATAACAAAAGTTTTCTGTGGATCGAATTTAAAGGAGAGGACTGATTTGATGTTTTCGTTTTGCTGCCTGTTTAAGGGCACCTTCAAATTTTGCAAGTTAGGACAAAATTCTGCAAAACTTGAACTTAAGTTTCTGCATCTATACAACATACAAATGGCAGTTTTCACTTATCTCAGTGTGTAAACCTGTTTTACTCTTCTCCATTGTCAAGTATTCAAATGCATCTCGGTTTTTTATGCTGTGATAGGAGGGGCAGCGGGGTGCCATTGGGACAGGCATTCCTAGAAAATCAACACGAGGAAGTGGAAGCGATGTATGACATTTGTTGAGGGAGCCAGACATGGGATAAATGTGTGGAGGAAATGTGCAGACTGATATGTCAGGTAGACAGTGATGAGTACAACGTTGTGTGTAGCAAAAATTGCGATGGTTGATCGTGTGAAGGCAGCTTTCTAGCAAGACCTTCCAGTACTTACAATCAGTCATACAATAATAAAGCTATTTCATAATTGTAAAGCACTATATTCTGTGAGGGAGTTTGCAGACTAATGCCAGTCATTGCTGCAAACACTGTAAACACTGCAAACACTGAGACGGAAAATGTTGATGTGGCTCTCGTGATGTTACCACGTAGCCGCAGTATGTGCGTATAGCACCGTGTTCATTTGAACCATTGCCAATACCACCATTAGTTGCTTCCATTGCTGAAAAAGAAAATGAAATGTTTCAAATTTGCACAGTGCAAATGAGGAAATAACTTTGGTAAGTACTAATGTGTTCTTAGCAGCGGCTAAGGCATATTCACTCGTACCGTAATGCCATGTGGGATAATATATTTGTTAGATTTCATAGGTGGGTCTCAACTTGCATGATCCTTTTGCAACGTTCTGCGTCAAACTTATACTACATATTGAAGGGATGAAACCATACTTATCTCTATTTTTGAAACATCATCTTTTGCATTTGCACCGTATCCCCTGTGTGGATGTGACTATACTTGGTGTGTTTGTATTTTGCATTTGTGGGCAGTGTAATATGTGGGAGTTAAAGAACTGCTAGACTGGTAACTTCTGGCTGAGTCTGAGCTTGCACAGGCAAAAAAAATATTTTTTTTACCCACCCCACGGTGGCCTAGTGGCTACGGCATTGGATTGCTAAGCACAAGGTCGTGGGTTCAATCCTAGGCTGCGGCAGCCACATTTCGATGTGGGTGAAATGCCAGAACTCCTGTGTACTTATATTTAGGTGCACACTAAAGAACCCCAGGTGGTCAACATTAATTCGGAGTTCTGCACCCCCCCCCCTCTCATTACGGTGTACATCAATCATATCCTGGTTTTGGACCTAAAACCTGACAATTTAACCTCTCTCTCTCTCTCTTTTCTAATAGCAAGCAAATGCTGAAGTTCCAATCTTGAACATTGCACCCAAACTGCAGTGCTTACAGCAGCCTGTGTTTGCATGTTTGCAGGTTTGAGTTGTGCTTGTGTAGGATAACGCCACTGAATTTTCAGGTCAAGCATTTACTAATTTCCGATTTAGTGTGAATAATTTTATTCAGCTGCCCTTGGCCAGATGTTGCAAATACTGCATCACAGAGAGCTGGAGGATTTGAACATGGTGTTGCTCCAACCTGCTCTGATTACCGAGATCCTTTGATCTTAGTAAAGCTAACTGGCTGGCTCACTACTTCAGTTGGGTAATCTACCAGTGCAGCTTAGTATTTCCTCTGTGAACTGCTTTAGGTCCGTTGTTTGCCGTGCTGTCATAGATAAAAAAGGGATGAGTGAAAGTAGGCGCACTGATAATGATATATCCAGAATATTTATTGTGCCCGTTTTTCTTTCTAGTAATCTGCCCCAATTATTAGTTCTTGTCCGAAAAGTACTTCCTTCCCACATATGTCCGCAGCACTCAATTTGGTTAAACCACCAAGTTTGGTTGTTTGTGCTCTGCACAGGAGGAAGAGCTGTTCCGCACAACGGGGCGTCTGCCGCCATCTGCCGGGGGTGTGTCTGAGCCGCCACAGGTGGTGGGCATGATCCCGCCTGTCTGCAAAGATTTCCTGAAGGGAGACTGCCGCCGCGCAGGCCGCTGCAAGTTCCGACACCTAGGCGAGGAGGAACCCGAGGCCAAGCGACGGGCCTTGGATGACGAGATGGGCTATCGTGTGCTGCAGCAAGAGAATGCCATCTTGCGCCGCAAGGTCGGCCGTCCCACTCCCTATACCCGATTTATGCAGCATTAAAGGCCTTTTCACTGCCTGCCAGGCACTCACCACCCCCCCACTCGTGGCTCTCTCTCTCTCTCTTATCTGGGATGGGGGCGCGAGCGCGGGGCGCAGTGCAGCGAAGAGCGCAGTAGGCCAAAATGCAGAGCATAAAAAAGTGCGGCAAACGCGCGGGCGGAGACCTTGTAGTGATTGGCAAGGCACTAAAGTGAGAAGCAGAAGTGCGTGCGAAATGGCGGGCAAGAGCACTTGCAGAATGGCGTGGCTACGGTATATTGTGTAAACGCAAGGCAAGAGCGCAAGCAAAAGTATGGGAAAAGCGCAGCGCGATGTTTTGGGGCATGTGCGCGATAAAAAGCGTTGCAGCATGGCGAAGCATCGTAATAAGAGGCGAAAGCGCATGCGAAATGGCAATCGAAAGCAGCGGCGTGGCAGGAAGCGCGGCAGGAAGCGCGGCGCAAAAATGCAAGGTCTGCAAAACCGGGAGGTCCGTGACTTGGAAAGGCGGACGAAATGCTGCAGAAATGTGTGCATTCAGGAGGCCTGGAGAGATACTCGGAACACACGTGGCATCATTTTAGTTGTTTCAATATGAGCCTGGGGCACGGTGGACAACTTAAGAAGCTGCAGCATCTCACCACGAAATGCAAACCGGCAAGTTGTGGTTGCGCCTCGCATTTATTGGCCGTAAGGACACTTTGTGCTGGATACGACCGTAAAACAGCTTGAGTGTGGGGGAGAGAGAGTGCAATGGTTGGTGCAGATCTGATAGTTTATTTACAAGTGCCACCTAACCTCTGTGTGCATAAAAAAAAATTTACTAATGTTTTATCATGGGCCTGCCCTCGATTATATGTAGTTTTGACAGTGAAGATAAACTTGTACCTTTCACTATATGCATATGTACTTTTTCACACTTGGAGTGCTGGCACGACATTGCAACTTTTCATTTCCCACGTTTGAGGTCCTCAACTGGCAGAAACTCTAGAAAATGTACTGGCAAGCCTCGGAGTGCCCTAAATAATGTACTATAATAGCTTTTCTACAAACCATTTTCTGTTTTGTTTCCCACGAGTTGTCTCCCACGGGCCTTGTGAATAACATTACATTTTGGCGCTTGTTCTGGCTCGCTGAGTTGTCTGTTATGCTGCTGTTCATTTCACGGCTCAATGTAGCAGCACAACAGACAAAGTGTGCCAGAGTGAGTGCCAAAACATCAATTTTCTGCTGTTTTGAGACGACCACCTGGGAAATGAAACGAAAGCTGGTGAGCAGTAAAGCTATCGTAGTAAATTATTCAGGCTGTTCTGAGACTTGCCAGTGTTCCTGCTATGGTTTTGGGGTTGAGGAGGTTTATTTAGTGCTAAAAATGAAAAGTTCAGATATGTCAACATTTCTTTACGGCTATAGTGAGGTATATTGGTAAATCTGACTTCTGGTGCCAAACATTTTACTGCCTGTGACTGGTCTCTTATGGTCCAAGTGACATCTGCAGAAGACCAGTGGCATCTCGTGACGCATGTTTAGCAAGCGCTGGGTGTGTGCCCAAAAAAACATCATGGAATAAGGTTGTTGTGCCCTTAGCGACAACTAAATTTATCTTATGGCCCATTGCAAGATTAAAAATTTTTAGTTTTTTTTATCCTGCAATGATGCTGACATAGTGCTCTAAACAGGACAAACATTGCCCATTTTTTTAAAGCTGCAGATGATAACCACATGTAAAAAAAAGCCACAGCTGTGGCAAGCCCAGCTGTAGAGTCTGCTGTGTGGCCCACTTAGCTCGCATATTCCCATGTTAAGTAGTATTGGTAGTTATTTTCAATGCCAGGCATAATTTTAAGAAACGGGAAGAGATCGATTTGAATTGGAGAGCAAATGGGTATGGCCAATATTCTGATTGACATTAAGAGAACAAAATGAGAGCTGGGCAGGTCATGTAATGCACAGGTTAGCTAACTGTTGGAGCATTAGGATTGCAGCATGGGTACCAAGAGAAGGGAAGCGCAGTCGAGGATGGCAGAAGACTAGGTGGGGCGATGAAATTAGGAAATTCGTGGGCGCTAGTTGGAATCAATTAGCGCAGGACAGGGGTAATTGGAGATTACACGGAGAGGCCTTCGTCCTGCAGTGGACATAAAGTAGGCTGATGATGATGATAATTCATACAATAATTGCATTTCGTTTAGCTCAAGTCGTGCAGGTGGACTTCAATCACAAATGCAAGCTTGGAGAAATTTAGGCATGCAGCTGGGCTTAGTTTTCCCAGTCTAAACAGTAAGATATGCCTGGATGTTGAATGATAGTAGTAGTTGCAAAGCTACAGCTGCTGAAACAAGGATTTAACAATTTTTACAAACTTCTTCGAGCATGTCATATGTATAGCACGGGTTTCTCAATTTCAAAGTACAAGGTACGGACTAAACACAGCTTAAGGTGGAGGCTCATGTTCTGGCACTATTTTCATCTTGTTCACTAGACTCTGGACTTGTACAGTGCCGTCCATTGCTTTATGGAGCGCATGATCTGACGCTTCGCTCTACAGAGTAACACCTTGGGGCGGTTCCTTGGTCCGAGGTGCACGCAGGAGCATGCACAACCTAATAAAAACGTAGAGCTGCACGCGCTGCTTTAAACCAGCAGTGATGTTGGTAAGCGGCATTGTTTTGCCGGATGTGCATGTTGTCTCGGAGCACTGTCTTGCTGTGCAGCAGGGCAGTGGAATTATGTGTGTGGGCTGATAATGCATACGGTTCACGTCCCATCATGTGAAAAAAAAAATCACATCTGTTTTTACTGATCTCCGATACTGTTATCAGCCCACAAGCGACTACATCTAGTGATTTCTAGTGGCTGTAAAAACTGTATATATACCAAACACCTCTGATGAATTGCCACTTTTGTCATGGCCTCTCGACTGACAGTGGAAGAGGAACGGTATCTTGAACACTCAGTAATTGCACATAATTTGTTGTGAAAGGATTGGGCATGCATTGTCAGCCCGGGCGCATCACTCTGTGGCATCGCGGTGCAGCAAGACTGCGAGTTGCCATAAGGCCAAGTGCATGTTAGGTTATCAGCATCGCCACTTGTGAAAAGCAGTTCTGCAATGTCTATTAGTCTGTGCATGCTTCTAGGCGTACAATCTCGGACGCTGCGGTCGCCCCATAGAGTGGAGCAGGCTGCTTGCGTGCTCTGCACAGCAGTTGACAGCACTGCACTTGACAAGCCTTGCACTTGGCTGCCAGTCTTGCGATTTGCAGTGGTGGAGCAAGCTTCTGTGCTAGTTCTATCCCGCTTGTCAAGGCAACACCTGGTTGACTTTCACGGACTCTACACTTGTTACACTGTTTAAAATTGCAGCTTGTTATGTGAAAAATTTAAGAGCTTGTGTAGGTTTCGCTTGCCGTTTAGCATAGTCGTATATACAAAAAAAAAAGAAAGCTAGCTATACTTCCCAAATAACCACATACAAATGTGGGTGCACAGTAGGAATGCCAAGTTGTAGATTCCCAGCCCTTGTACAGCCAGTTTTTGTACCTGGTCTGTGCTACTGGCATGAAGGGATGTCTTATTTTAAGAGAGCAAATACGGTTGACTTAAGAAAAGCTCTTTTTTTTTTCTTTGTTCACTTGCGTGTTATGAAAGCATTAGTACAGCCCTGCCATTTGCTTTTCATAAAGTTGCTTTCTAATTTGTTGTGTAATGACTTCAAATGAGGACATGTAAAAAGACATGGAAGTTGAGAAAGGAATAAGTGACAAATAGACTAACTAGAAATTTGCAGTAAAAAAAAATCATTGAAAGAAGAAAAGAGCTATAGCTAATGAAATCAGAAGCAGATGATCTAATTGTAACTAACGTTTTGGTATATAATTGTAAGGTGCACACAAATTGTAATTGATTACTTTATTCTGTATAGCCTTTGATCGGAGCACAAACATGCCCTATGTGGCCACATAGGGCATGTGCTTCCCTAGAGCTCTTTATCACGTGATCACATAGGCTTGCAGCACAGGGAACATTATGGAGACAAACAGGGAGCTATTGGAAAAGTCTATATGGGATGTTTAATGCTGCATGCATAAATAAATTATTCATTGATGCTTCTATGGGTTGGCCCGTGTGCCCTGCAAATAAATAAATTGCAACTGAAACACTGGCAAGAAAAAGACAGTTTGAAGCTGTGACATGTGCCACATGTTCCTGTGCAATGTTTAGTTAGTAATTTTCTTAGATCAATTTCCTCGATATCGTAGTTGTCACTGTGTTGAAAAGAAAGAAAAAGAAACTCCTCAAAGATGCATGTATTTAGCAGACTGGCCTTTGCAAGTAATCTTGCATGTGGTTTTGAAATGTCATAACTGCCAGTTCATGGAACAGGCATACTGCACTAGCGATTGAATACCACACCTTGATGTATTGGCTATCCCTGAAGTGTTGTAGTAAAGGTAGGTGATTATCTTCAAAGCTCACGTGGGCAAAGAACGCCCAATTTTTCACAGCCATTTAAAGTTCTCAACATTTGTAACACCTGTCTTGCAGGTGGATGACTTGAAGAAGCAGGTGGCTGACCTGATGGCCACCAACGAGTTTCTGCTGGACCAGAACGCAGCTTTGCGGCTGAGCAAGCAGGCACCCGCTGGTACCCAGCCGCTGGGTGTGATCCCAACAGCGGCTGCGTTGGGGCCCGTGGCACCACTGGGTGGCACAGCCGACCTCACTTCCACACCACAGAGCATGACGCCCATGATGCCCGTGGTGCCAGTGTCCATATCATCCAGCTTGCCAGCCTCCCTGTCACAGAGCCTTGCACAAACCATAATCACCATGAGCAGCCCATCAGCGCCACTGGTTTCCTACCCTGTCATGACTCAAAGCCTGCGCCCAGTCATTGCCCACCGCATGACTCACTAGGCCCATCCCAGGTGGCAACCATACTCCCAATCTCTCTTGCACTGGTCTGGATCGTGTGAAGGGCATGCCTCTTAAGTGAAGCATGTGGCGATGCAGCAACTGAAGCTGCGCGTCCTAATGCAACATCTAGCGTTGAGACGTCACATCTTGTTGGTACGGACATTCTGCTGCTGGATGGCAGCTGTATTTGGTGCCATTAGTTTTTCTGCTGTGGTGATGCCCGCACAAAATCCTGACGAGTGACATGGAGATCATTTCCCCACCCCCCCCCTCCAGTTCACCCCAAGTCCCCTGGATACAAACCATTCCTTTTCGGTTTGTGTGGCATGGACTCGCGTTTCAACTCACCAGCTCTCCTGCTGCCTTGGTTGTGTCTGACACCAAGTTAAGGTGGGAAGCTGTACGATGATTATTGCGAGACCTGGTGTAAATGTTAAAAGTGTGTGGCTTCAAAAAAAAAAAACCAGATGTGTTCTTGTACTGCTGGCTAAAAAAAAAATGTTATTGCCAACATCTAAACAGTGGGTGAAATGTCAGTGTGAAACTTTGCTTAAATCTGACACTTTTCTTTCATATTGTTCTTGTTTCTTTTTTTTTGGTAGGTGTGATGTGTTCTTGGCTTTGTCTGGTTCCACATATTTTTATAAGCATGTTGAATTTTCTCATGGTGCTCTGCTGTTGCACACTGTGGTACAATCACTGACATGCATTGTTGCTGCTGGTTTCAACGTACATCCTACTCTTCATTGTTTCATGCTTCTGTCATGTTTCGCATTGGACACTTTTGTCACTGCAATTCAACAAACTATATTCTGACACAACCATCACAACAGAAGCACAGCAACATTATTAAATTGTCAGTGCTGCTTCACCTCTTGCACCATTCTGTGTACATTCAGAAAAAAAAAATTGAAATATGCTCTCTTAGCCCTGTAACGTCTTGTTGCAATTTTCTCTTTCCATCTTTGCCAGGCACGCATGACAGTGTGGTCTCGCTCTGTCTTGCCAACATTTTTGATGGCGCCCTTGCCCACACGTTGCCAACTTGTGGTCATTACGCAGTTTATTGATGCCGAGAGAGGCACTTGGAGATAGTTTCCAGGCCACATGGGTGTGTATCAAATCGCATTGCAGCAAGCATCAACCGACTTATCGTTTATTCCAATTTTAAGGCGACGCTTGATGCATTTCATTTTGTGCTCACAGCATTGATTGTGTGAGAGTGTCCGCCCAACAATGTTTTCTTTGTGGTGCCTTGGTGATTGATAACAAAGCAGAAATCAAGATGTTATTTAGTTCAAGGCATAACTGACGGGCAAACCTTATCTAGCATACAGACAGTGTGCACCAGTAAGCACACAAGTTTCTTTGCTTGTTATGAGACACCAGATTACAATAGTATGCAACATACAATCCTGTGGGATGGCTTCAAGTGTAGGCATGGGGTGAGAGCGTCTTACATGGTTTTGAAACTACCGTACCAAGTTACCATGTGATGCAGCTATGCAGTTTGGTTAACACTCATGTGGTTCACAAGCTTCTATCGGCAATGGCACAAGAAGCTGTAAAGCTGTCACAATGCCAGACTTTTCCTCCTTTTTTTTTGGAAGGGGGTGGGGGGTTATGGGGCGATGAAGCTTTGTGAAATGGTGCTTTGGAGAACTGTACTTATCCGAGTGGATTGTGCTAGCAACCTGTAGTTCAGGGAGCTGGTTGCCTTTGCTGTCACAGTGGTTGCTTGCATGTTTTAGAGAGTCTTTCACATTTTGTCTTGCATATTGCTGTGCTTTACGTGGCTGCTTTGCCACTACATCACAGGTTGTACTGGAGAATGTAAGAGCACATTGTGATCGAAGCCTAGAGGCTAGTATGGCTGTCTTGCTCCCAAACTGTTTTGGTATTTGCAAATGGCTTTTCTTCACTCTTGAATATAATGCATGTGCCAAACAGTGCTAGATCAGACAACTTATTACCTGTAGCTGTACCGGTAGTATTGGGTAGATGCTAGGCTACCAGTTGCTGATGAAGATGGTTTACTCATTTGCTGCTGAGACATGGGTCCATAAATACTTTGTTTAGCACAATACAACGGACAAAAGAAAGGCGACAGGACAAGGCGCTACTCTCAACTGACATCATTTTATTGCGTCACTCCTCTATAGACAGCAGAAACTAGAGGAACATGCTCACTGCGCATGTTCCTCTAGTTTCTGCGCATGTTCCTCTAGTTTCTGCTGTCTATAAAGGAGCGCCTTGTTCTGTCGCCTTTCTTGTGTCCATTGTATTACGCTAAACAAAGTATTTATGGATCCGCACCAGCTAGCCCGCCAACCCATTGTGCTGAGACATGGGTCCTTTAACTCAGTAAACTCAGTGCTCTCATAGTGTGTGCACTAATCTGGAGCCCAGCTGTTATCACACTGAAAAGTAAGTACCAAAGGTAGCTGCCTTAATGGTTTGTTTTGCTGAGGATTGGAAAGAGAAACATTGCAGACTTGCACAACTGCAACATGAAATTAAAAAAAAAAAACGTTTTCTACAGAAAACATCTCTAGATTTGAACAATCTGTAAGCTGTACACTTAACCTCAAAATGTAAAAAAAAAGCAACATTCTTGTGAAACAGCCTAGCTTAGTTGTGTCAAGCAATATATAGTATGCGAGCATGTTTTGCATTGGCCAGTGTCAGAATTTCATACAAACCTACTAGAGCGAAGACTGGCGCTGCAATTGTTCAACACCCTTGGGAATAGTAAGCACAACAGGCTTTGGATTGGAATTTGTTAGTTCATGTGCCGATGTAGTAATTCATCTTGGATTTGTGGGTTCTGGATTTATACTGTTTGGCTCACTTCCCACTTTGTTGTAGTGCTAGCTGGACAGTTTCACTTCATTGCTAGATGCTTGCAAAAAAGAAAAAAAAAGTTTTAATGTTATTTTATTATTTTACATACTCCTCCTTGTGCTGGTATCATCAGGATGCAGCTACAGTGCCATTGGTAGCGACCTCTATTGCGTGAAAATATTAACGTTTATTTCAGAGTGGGAAAGTCTGAACCTTGCAGCTTCACAGCGCCTTATGGCGTGTGTGAAGTTCCTGGTAATAAATATGTTCGCAAGATAAAAATGCACTTGAACCTGAATTATATCAAGCCCACATGCACAGTCAGCTGACCCAGCACTGCTGGTTGTGTTGGCAAGCAACGTTGAGGCAAAGTCGCCTTGCAGGGGTGTGCACCTGGTAATTAGAAATGTTGAAGAAAGACATCCCCTCCAGCACATCAAGGACAAGACAAACTGGTCTGGGACTGGTCACGGCAGTGGGAACAAAATTGTCTGTAAAGTGGGAGTTTGGATACTAGCGAGCAACTTTTCTTTTGTATTGTACCTGGTTTTCAAGGGAACTCTGTTTCATGTATAGAATAATTCCAAATATCTAGGTGTGTTGTAAGTGGATTTTGCTTTCCCATTGTATTGTTCCAGATTTGCTCCCGAAAAGGGCATGTAAGCAGCCATAGTCACCTTGTGCTCTAAGCCATCAGCTGATGATCGAACACACTTTGTCAAAAGTATGTGAGCCACGTTGCCTGCGATAACCATGCTGGCTATATATAGGCTGTTTGAGGAAGTTCCTGTGGTATGCCACAAGTTCCAGTGTCCTGGGATATGAAAAGAACTCTCATATTCAGCATCCAGGGGTCTGTATGTGTAGAGTGTACCATAAGACCACGGCAGCCAGCCGAACTACATACATGGTCAAGGTGTGAGGCAGCCTGTATACCTTTGACAAAGGCCATATGTCCCATCATTCCCATGCTGGTTGAAACGCCACTGCAGAAGCCCACTTAGACCTCGGTTCCAAATTTACCTCTTGGCAAGTTTGTAAGGAACTTTTACGGTTATTCATCTTGGCCTACATGAGTCTGTGCAGCAGTTCATGAAAAAAAAAAAAAAGAAAGAAGAACAAAAAGAAAGAAGCTAAATGAACATTTATGATAAAGCCTTAAGCCAAAAGCATTTCTATTCACACAGGTGCCTCATTGTTTTTTTGCTTTACACAATTTTGAAGATGGTGCGGCTGTTGCACGTTTTGTGGAGTATGCCCACAAAAAATATGAATGTTGCCCTGCAATCTTATTAGCTTCAATAAATGGAACTTGTGGCAGCGACATCTAGTAACGCCACAACTGTGGTCCTTGGGTGCCTCAGGCCAACTTGAGACAGCTGATGTGCACATCGTTCTAAAGCACAGCAATGTAGATGGATAATAGTGCACCTACTTCTGTGGCAGTATTAGAAGCGTAAGCAGTACGTTAATGCTGTTCACTAACAAGAACATGATATTGCATCTAGGCCGAGTAAATCCAGTGGAACCGCATTACAATGTGTAAAGAAGTAGCATTGGGAGCCATTGGATCCAATAGATGTCATAAGTTTATGTGCAGAAACTGCTCTAGACAAATTGGCAGCAAGGCCTAAGCAAAAGCCACTGAAATATAAAAGTAGCCACACAAAAATATGTGGCTGCAAACCCTTGCTGCTATTATTGCAAAAGTCCCTGTATACAGACACTTGAGGTGTGTTGGTACTGTACTGCCCCACATAAAGTCCAAGAGCAAGGAGAATGTGCAGGTGCAAGGATTGGGCTGAGAAAGGTGGTGGCTTGATGCGTGTTATCTTCCCAGTGTGCTCAATGATCACATTATTGAACCCGCACTGCCCCACGGCTGGGCTATAGAAGTGCGAGTGTCTCCTCTGGCCCAGCTATGGCTGCCCACGCAGCCTGCACGCAGAAGTTTAGTTTGTTTGCTACAGGAATCGGGGTGAAGGGAAAGCCAAGATGGTTGGTGGCTTATTGCGCTTTTAGTCTTGGACGCCGTGTAATGAGAGTTTTGGAGGCAAGTCGCAGCCTATAAAACTACAAACCTTCATGCAACTGTGTAATGCTTTGCTGTCGCTATTAATGCTTTGCCTTTTGGGAGAAGCCCAACTTTTTATGTGTAGTACTCGTATCTTTCATGCAGTTTTTTTTTTTTAAATACCCAGAGTGGAACATAACATCGTCAATTAGCTGCACAGGGCACAATAGTTGGGACCATGGGCAGTATTTGTTTTTGCCCGTAGGCAATACTGCATACCAGGGCAAGCGCATTTGAAATCTGGAAGCTCAATTTCATTATTTATGTTCATGAAAATTTTGCTCTGTGATATCGAATGCTGTGTCAGATATTCCATTTGCTGCAAGAGCACTTGACAGCTTGAAATGCCCTTGTCACAAAGTTGGGGGATGAAGCAATTGCTACTGCCACTAGGATTTAAACTATTGTCCCTGTGGCAACATTTAGTAGGGAACTGGATGTTTTAACCACTGCATTATCCCATACTTATCAGAATTTGGCCTTCTGGTCAAAAAGCATGGCAGGTTGGGCGAGTGGATATGTCATGACCTTTTTAGGCTTGTAGCGTAGCTCAGAACGAGCACAAAAGGAAGGTGAAAGGGGTAATGAATGGGAACAAAGAACAGGGTGAGCGCTAACTTCCAACTGATGGTTTATTTCGTGACTCGGAAGGCTATACTTATACACTCAGCGAACCATGTGACATGAAGAAACAACACAAAACCAAGCAACAAAAGCAAAAGTAACCATGTGAAAAAACATTCAGACAGCCTGTGGTGGCAGTCCGAGATACGCCAATTCATTGCTTGATAACGATAATGAAGGTGAGCTTACACATGCATAACCAAGACCTATGGTAGCTTTTGCTTCAATGATTTCTCTTGTGAGCTGATTATGACTACGACCTAGAATGACATTCTTCTAAAACAGGTACACAACTATACGTTTTGCAGTGCTGCACAAGAAACCCCCCAGCTGTAATACAATTCTTAGCATTGTAACAATGTTTGCACAGCCTATCGTTCTGACATCGGCCAGTCTGACCGACGTAACGTTTTCCCGCACTTGAGTGGAAAATAATAAACAACATAATGTGTGCAATTAAACTTTTTTATGATTCTTATCACAGCTAGGAGGAGCCTCCCTATTCGTATTAGTGAGCTTGCATATGCTCATAAGCTTGTCAAGGGCAGAAAACACCACACAAATATTCACTCGCGTGGCGATTTTCTTCAGATTATGTGAGACGGCATGGATATACGGGATGCTTGTCCTACCCCCCCCCCCGAGTAGTTGTAGGATTATCTTCGTGCCGGTCGTCTTTTCTAAACTCTCTTAGAATCCGTTCAGCTACTGACACTTGTAAGGACACGGGAAAACCAGCCTAAGAAAGCCGTTCACACTGAGAAGCAAAGCTAGACAAAACTGTATGATGGCCCGACTTTTCCAAATCATTATTTAGGCAAAGGTTAGCAATGCCTCTCTTGACCAACTTAGAATGAGCAGAATAAAATGGAAGAAGTGGTTTGGCTGCAAAATAAAGCCTCGTTTAACGACACTAGAAAAAATTCCAATAGAGAAAGATTATTGGTTTAATCTTATTGGATTATGAAACAATAGACCTGACACATTGGTAAAACTGATAGCCTGTATTAGTCTATTGGATTATGAAGCAGACCTACACTGATAAAACAGATAGCCAATACTAGTCTATGAAACAAGGGGCTTCATACACCGATAGCTTAGGCATATTGGTGTAGATAGGAGCACTGTGTAGCAAAGCGGTTTGTTCTACAGAGGTACATTAATTCTTCACTTTACAGCGAAGCTTTCTAGGCGAAGCCTCCTGGACTTTGCAGACCTTGATGGTTGCTGCTGTATTGTGAAATAGCTTATTCATAGGACAGCACAGATGTAACAAATCGTGGCTTGTATAGAGCTCGATCTGTACTACCCCTACAGATGTGCTGACAGCCAGCTTTGTTCTCTACAAAATTGCGCAATGAAACAACTAACAGTATGTAAACATAGTCATTGCAACAAATGTACAGCTTGGAAGTCGTAACTCTTATTAAAGCGAAGTCTTCTGTGCCTTCATTCCCTATGTTTGGAACATCCGCACAGTTGGCTTCTTGCTGAGAAATACTGCCGGTACAAGTTTATATTAGGATCACTATAGTCCTGTTGCTTCCGTTTGGACCCATAAAGCATTTTATTTGTCTTGTAGATCATTGTATTGCCCAGTGGAAGCAGCTGCAGGACTGGCAGAAATCTCTATGGGATCTGTAAATTTTGCTATTGGATGTACAATTCTTGTATAGTACCAATAGATATTAGAATTTTCCCTAGGGGAAGTTGAAGGGGGAGCCAAAATTAGTTATATGCATTGCTTCGTTGTATTTATGTTTCATGTACTGCACTATGAATCTCGGAGAACTTCAAGAGGAATTCCATTTACTTTGTTACATCCATTATTTTGTTAACAGAGTGTTTATATTATAATGTAGTATCAAAAATCAGCGAGAAGAAAACTTGGCATAGGGCAAGGCAAGATGTATGCACTGAAAGGTAAGCACGGTAATGTCATCAGCAATTTCAATGTTATAGTAAATGCATCAGAAGAATTCTATACTGACCTGTACTGTACCCAGAGCAGTCATGCTACCTTCATTCGAAGTAGTGATGAACAGGATACAGATATATATAACTAGTGGTGAAGGTAGATAAGGGCATTGTAAGCCATGGCCCAGGATAAAGTGGTAGAAGATGGAATAACAGTTGATTTAATCAAAGATGAAGGAGCAATCATGCTTGAAAAGCTTGCAGCCCTTCATGCACAATGCCTCATGATTTCAAGTGAACCAGAGAGCTGGAAGAATGCAAACACAGTGGTGGCCCAGCCAGTTTATAATTTGAAGCCATTTTTGGAGCTGGAAAAATGTCGTTCTGGAGCAGTATAGGCGCAGCCACACCAGCATTTTGGAATAGTTTCAGAGCAGAAGAATTGGTCTTTTTGGAACACTTGGAGCAGTACAGCAGTAATGTGTAGCCATTTGACGAAGCTTGTTATTACTGTTCAATCATCAAGTGGTGCCGAAACAGAGCCAACAGAAACCAATAAGCATGCCTTCCCACAGACTGTGTACCATGCACGCTATGTTGCAAGCATTTTTATTTGGGTAGGCAAGGAACTGAATTTTTGTAAACAATTCATTAGAACATTGTGGGCTAACGAGAACAACGATACGCAACTGGGCACAAGACGGGCATAAAACTACAAGTGAGCTAGAACACTTTGGGCTGTCGGGCACAAGACAAAAAGAGATGGCAAATGTTTGATGTGCCTTCCAAATCGCAGATGTGCTTTGATAGGCTTTACCGCACTTGACAAAATGTATATTACGCCCAATAACAATGCTAGAAGCTCAACAAGAGACTATGCATCTGTGAATGGTGCTAAGATGAGATGCCTCCATACAGTGTGATGCAAAGATAGATGACATCGGAGAACGTTCGTACCATCCCGTATATTTGCTTTCATTGTGAGGCAGTTTGTCGGCTTCCCATGTGTCATGTGGCCTCTGCGAATAGATACGAGTCAATTCGGCACGAAACCCTAACTTTTGTCGCCGATACTCAACCAACCTTTCGAAGCACTAATGATTAGGCCTAACGGCCAAGGTGGCCGATGTGGCTGGCAGGCTTTCCACAAGCCGTCATGAAAAGCTTACCGCTAATATTTTTTTTTATATGACTTATTTTTGTCTAACCCACTCCTGCAATAGCCCCATAAAGGGGCTGCAGTATGTATGAATAAATAAATAAATAAATATGTTCATATAAGTGGCTAACTGGCGATCGGTTCCAAGATCATGCACCCATATTTTTGACAACCGTCTAAGCCGGCAGCTACTGCAATTGTGCATAGAAGTTTGCAGATTGACAGAAAGTTCAAACTGCATGTGCAAATGCGTGAATCTGCGTGCATGAACACGCTTAATGTGACACGATCTGTGTGCCTTCCAGTGCCACATAGGTACTGCTTTCATTGCCTTTCCATTTGTTGGAGTTTGGTATAGGAATTGTTTTGATTGGAGTTGATGACCGGGACGATTCTTGTACAAGACAGGAGTGTCTCATAATGAGATTGTGGTTCCGCCATGTAAAAACTCCAGGATTAAATTTTTCTTTTGTCCCGAAGCCAAACTGGGCGTGCAATGCATCTACCTCAGCCGAGCATTTCACCAAATGTACGAAAATAGAGTAGCAGATAATCGAGTTGCAAACAATTATTTGAATGTTTACAATGTGATTCGTTGTAGTTGCGTACAGTCAACGTCCGATTTTCTGGACTCCCTAGGGGGCCGCGAAAACGTCCTAAAAATCAAGCAGTCTGAAAAAACGAATGCATATCTTTTACTGCCACCAAGGGCTCAAATCGACACAGGGACATCTGAAATAGCTCTGCAGGCATGCCACCTATTTTCCTATTACCTATTACTTATTACTGTATTGCCTATTGCCTATTACTTATTTATTAGCCATATTGGTGCTCGTACTGTGGCAGGAGACGGCGGGTGTACGCATGTGTAATTAAAAAATACACATATAACCCGTGACAAGTACCCTCTTCCCTCGATGTGCATCATCGCACTACTCTGCGTATGCTTTGGCGTATGACACTTCTGTATTGAGGCGAAGCAGACTTTCGGGAACCGGCATCATGCAATGCGTTGTGATTTTCGAGCTTCAAAAACATTGGCGAGGGTTAGAAAGGTGGAGTCGTTGACGTTAACGGCGGCTAATTTTTTAACAAAAAACACGGCACCGAACAGCAAGAAGCCTTGTAGCGAACGTCAAAGTAGCTAGGCCGAGCGATTCTACGGTGGTGGCAATGGCTGCCAGTGGATCTGCATGCGAGGGCGCCTGTTCGAGGCGGCGAGATAATCAAAATGGCAGCGGCTTTGATGGCAGTGGCAGTGGCTTCGATCAATGCTCTTTTGGACTTGCGGTCATTGCAAAAATCCGTAAAATCGGACGGCAAAGGGTTCTTGCGTCCTAAATTTCACATGGTCTTAATGACTATGGGGTACCGTGGCCGTGCTGCGAAGGAGTCCGAATTATCGGGCATGTCCAAAAAATTGGTCGTTGACTGCAGCTGCATAAGCCTACTGAAAACATTGCATTGCCGTGAAAAAACAAAAATACCGCACTTTTGCGCAGCTGGCACAAATGGCCCTTGAGTAGGTGCAGCTAGGAGCAGGCAAGTCGAATTGTAGCAAAATGGTGCAAATGGCCTAGTTGGACCACTGCTGCAAACACGCTAATCTATAAGAAAGGCGACGTTAAGGAATTGAAAAATTATAGGCCCACTAGTTTGCTTTCAGTATTGCATAAAATATTCACCCAGATAATTTCCGATAGAATAAGGGCAACACTTGATTTCAGTCAACCAAGAGAACAGGCTGGCTTCAAGAAGAGATATACTACACTAGATCAAATCCATGTCGTTAATTGGGTAATCGAGGAGTCCGCAGAGTACAATCAGCCTCTCTATATGGCTTTCGTATGTTACGAAAAGGCATTTGATTTCGTAGAGGCACCTGAAGTCATAGAGGCATTATGTAATTTTATTTATTTATTTTACAAGTACTGCCAGCCTTGTTACCAGGCCTTAGGCAGGAGTAGGCATATGGAAAAAAAAAAAATAACAAGTATGAAATAAGATCAAACAAGACAACAGACACTGAACAAGAATCTGCATAACAAACAACATGAGAGAAACCTTTTCACAATTATGATTTGACTGGTAAAAACGAGGGACGAACGCTATGGTTTATTCACAAAGTTCACAAAAAAAGGATGAAACCGTTGGACAGTCGACAGTTGTGGCAGGCAATGCGTTCCATTCAGAAATCGTGTGCGGGAAAAAAATTTTTAAATGCATTGGTCCTGCAGGAAAAATCTCTAACCTTTTTGTTGTGATAAGAGCGCATGCAGCGGTGGCTAGCCGGTAGAATATATGGTGTTTTATCTATTCCCAATTGATTGCTATAGAGTAAAAAGAAAAATTTCATTCTGCCCCGGTAACGCCTTATTGCAAAGTTTTCCAGTTCTGCAGCTTCTAGAAGAGACAATGGAGATGTGTGCCAGCTGTACGAATTGAAAATAAACCTGGCTGATTTTCTTTGGGCTTTCTCAATTTTAGTGTTGGTTTGTGTGTGCGGATCCCAAACAATCGCAGCGTATTCCAGAATGGGTCGGATGAATGTTTTATATGCTAAAAGCTTTATTTCAGGTGAAGCGTTTCCTATTGATCACCTTAAAAAGCCGTTTCTTCATTGCTTTATTATAAATGTATGTTACATGTTCATTCCACCTAAGATCTGATGTTATTACTACTCCCAGGTATTTAATGTAATGAAGGAGTACAGGACACTTACGTAAATATTTTGGAAATTATCTACAGAGATTCCACAGCTACCTTAATTTTCCACAAGTAGGAAGATATCAATAAAGGGTTCAAGCAAGGACACACAATCTCTCCAATCCTATTCACTGCATGCTTAGAGGTATTCAAGCTATTAGGTGGGATGGCTTAGGAGTGAGAATAAACAGCGAATATCTCGGTAACCTTCGGTTTGTGGAAGACTGTCCTATTCAGCAACAGTGGAGACGCATTGCAACAAGTGATTGAAGTACTTACCTAAACCTAAACAAGTGTAAGAGTGGGGTTGAAAATGAATATGCAGAAGACAAAGGTAACATTGAATAGCTTGGCAAGGGAACAAGAATTCAGGATTGCCAGTCAGCCTCTAAAGTCTGTGCAGGAGGATGCTTATCTAGATCACTTACTCACAGGAGACCCTGATCATGAAAAGGAAATTTACATAATAAAATGACGGAGTACATACAGCAGGCATTACCAAATCTTGACTTAGACCGTACTCCTTTTGTTGAAAACTGTACAATCATTGAATTATACCGGTGCTAACATACAGGGCATAAACTTGGATGTTGACAAAGAAGTGCAGGAACAGGTTAAGGAAAGTGCAAAGGGTGATGGAACGAGAAATGTTAGGCATAACATTAAAAGACAGCAATTAAAACCTTGCGGGCTTCCGCAGAACTATTAAGTTAAAAGACAGCAAGAGAGTGGTGTGGATCAGAGAGAAAACGGGGATAGCCAATATTCTATTTGACATTAAGATAAAGAAATGCAGAAGATCCAACAAGCTGGAATCTATATAAAGCAAAGCTTTGTATGAGTGCATAAAGAGTCGAAACGCTAGTACACACACGTGCGCACATGTACACAAGTGTGGGTGCACACAAATTATACCGAGCCTTAAGCGGAGTTGCTGGCTACTAGCGAGTATGAAAGACGCCTTGAACTTATCATGGTTCCAGAGGCAGCATGTGCAAACGTACATAGTGCAATTTGAATCCATTCTAGCCGCAAAGCATTTACTTCTTCATTACCATGCAGCCACGGATGCTCGAAGGTGAGCTTTCTGGCTTTTTTTTTTCATTCTGCACAGCTGGCACCACCACTGAGACCAGAGCCACCTGGTGGTGATGATAGGAACCCAACAGAGGTGGTGCGTGCCTCCTCTGCAAAAATTAGTTGGCCTATTCAGCGACAGAACAGGCACACAGCTCCCACGGTCACGAAAACCTGGTGACATCAATAAAGAAAAGCTTCATTTTAAGAATGAAGCTCAGCAGGCCATGTTATGTGTAGGGTAGATAACCAGTGGACTGTACGAGTCACAGAATGGGTGCCAAAGGAAGGGAAGTGCAGTAGAGGAGAGCAGAAAACTATGTGGGTTGATGAAATTGGGAATTTTCTAGGTGCAAGTTGAAATAAGCTAGCACAAGACGGGAGTAATTGGAGATCGCAGGGAGAGGCCTTCGTCCTGCAGTGAACATAAAAATAGGCAGATGAATGTAGCATTACCTGCCATAAGGGGCGAATCCTGGTGCGCTGTCGGTGTTATCAACTTTTTTTTTCTATGTGAAACGATGCACACAAAGAACAGTGGTTAACAATTATTCACGCATTCCATTCACAAAACTGTGGCTTAATGAAAACTGGCACATGCGCACATACTCTCGCAGTTTTAAGCAAGTTGTTGAGAGTATGCATACGTCTGACAGCCTAATGGGCAGAGCATCAGAGTAGACTTTTGTTCAATACGTCCATTCTACACAATTCTTTTTTTGAAGAGGCCAGGAACTAGACGAGGCCGCAAAGTGCCTGGTATGAGGCAAAGAATGTTTCATGTTACAGTTTTGTCTAAACCAATCACACATAAAGCAATCGCTCACAATGGAAGTTGATACCTCTCTACCAGTTCCTTGGGCAGGGGGACTTGCTTTACTGGAATCTCTTCTGGAGTGTAGCAATTATTACTTTTTTGCTCACTTCTGAAAATAGTCTCAACTTAAGAAATGCACTGTGTGTGTCATTTTTTGTCTTCATCCAGTTGTGCTGGCTAGCTACCAACTAGCTTGCCAACACGCTTTAGTCTAGTCTACATTTTTCTTTTCCCACACAAACCACACAATGTGGCTTTTGCCACAGACATTTTATTGGTAGTAAACCAGAGGAAAACTTAAATAGAAAACAAGACAACACTGCAACTTTCAGTAAGAGTTGTTTGTACAGTGTTGCAGCTGGTTAACAGCACAGCTTCTATGCAAACATGTAACAATGCATGAAAAAATACCTTTGCAGTCTAGAGTGCACACCCATCGGTGGAGGCTAAAATGCATCCACCTTTGAGGGGCAAATGCCACTGCCTTCTAAAGTTTTACCCTACTATGGTCGACTAGATTATCAAAAAGGTGCATTACCGCTATCAAAAAGATTTACCATTATCAAATATGTTTTGAGTAGCAAGGTTGACAAGGCAACATTGCGGTACTTGATCTGGAATGCACTGCAGAAGTCCATCTGCACAAAAGTAGCATTGATAGGTTACCATCCAGAAGAAACTTCTTTGCATGGAAAATGCACCTGTGGACGTTGTTCCTGTTCATTAAAATCTTTGCAAATGTGTGAAGCACGCAATGACAAGATGGGGCCTGGAGAGAAATGCGACCTTGTAGGAGCTGGTAAGAGGCCGCAAGTGCAATTATTTGCATGCATGGTACAATGTATAATGGAGATGATGCCACATTTTCAGTCACCCTCAAGTTATGGGCAAAGGACTTCAAATGTTTCACTTCAAACCCAAATTTATTATGATATTACAACAGTCTTTCTTATAACGTAAATTTATGAATGGCTACATGGTTCCACTGGTAGAAAAGAAATGCAACAGCAAGACAAAAAAGAGCATTAAATTACTTATATTTGCGTTTCCAAACAAGAAACAACTTGCACCTGTACAAACAATCAGAAATTGCCAGTTCTGAGGACTTTCCATCAGAATCACCACCTCACATCTGTACTTGCTTATACTAATTACAGCCTGCACCAACCAGTCTATTCAATTTACAGTCAACTTACTAATCATGGCATGCAACAGCTTTTGGAAAGTTTCCTGGTAACAGCAAGTCTGGCCTGAGCCAGCTTGGATTTTCATAGAGCTCGTCTACTGGTTATGTCAAAAGTTCTGAGGCCGCTCTGTGAGTGGAAAGATCTCTCGATGGACTGTCCTGTGGGGCTGCCACAGTATGCCATGCAGCCAAAGAATACGACGGTGGGCGCGCTCTCTCACACTTGTTTTTTGGAAAATGCGGAAACATTATAGGGGCCTAGCCAGCACCTTTAACTTTCGACTACAGTGCAAGAATTATTCAGAAGGAGAATCCTTTTACCTGTGCCAACCAACAATGCCAATGCACTCGGGCGCCACGGTAGCGTCACACCATGCGAGGATGAAACCAAATGTTTCCGGTGCAGCATAACATTTCCGTTGCTTACATGCGCTTCGATGGGAAGTGGCTCATGAAAAAAACTATGCTAATGCTCCATACTTAGCAAACTTTGCTTAATTTCATGCATAGTTATTCCTAGATACTGCTCCAAATACGTGCCGCAAAGCATCTCAACAGAAAGGTTAGCAGCAACTCGCCTGCAGAGAGTGCCCGCCGTTGCCACAAAGTTACTAACTTGCATGCTTTTTGATTACGAGGGCAGATTTCCTCGTGAAACAATGCTGCGATTGCTCTTATCTGGGCAGGGTGTGATGAGCTGTGCAAGCTTTCACGGCTAGCACTGATTGCTGCTTTTCTTTGTAGCCATGTGCTTTAGCAGTTGCTTTTGTATTACATTGCATTGGCTTTCAGCAGGCTTTCCGTGCCATGTGACCAAGAGATGACAGCAAAGGCAAGCACCTTCCATCTGTACAATTTAAGTATGGGGTGCAAATACATTGCACTTAACTACAGCAATGGTTACGCGTCCTGCAGTGAAAAGATAATTACCCTTAAAGTTCCCAGTGAACCAGCCTGATTGCAAGCGTGTGCTCGTACCATTCCAAGGAAAGATTGAGAGCTCACATTACGACTATGGTTGCAACAATAAATTTATAGATACAGAGAAAGCAGTACTATGGCGAGCGGTAAGGTGAAGAGACCTGTAGAGAATCGATGGTGCATCCTGTCACCTACAATGCTTTCTAGAGTCCGTGGACAGCACTTCTTTTATTCTTGCTTGGAACCCTTCGAGTGCAAGAATCAGTACCAGTGAAGTAGCCGGCCATAACACCAGATGCTACAGCACCTGTAACTGCTATCGTAAATGTACATGCACAAATTGGACCACACATATTTGATTCATCACCTCACATGGGCTTGTTAGATAAGTTTGCAAGAAAACAAGACATTGTTTTAACCAAATATGCATAGTTCTTAATGCACTGCATTTGCAAAAAGTCGTGGAAGATGCCAAATGTACTGCATTTTGTAGCTAACGCACCACTGTAAGATATATGTATTCTTGCAAAAATAAGACGTGAAGGTGCTCTGACCAATACTGGCTTTCGAAATGAAAAAAGAAATTGTGCCTTCTGTTGCTTTACAACTCGTACTAAGAAAGCACCTCTTTTGTCTCAAAACTGGCAAGTGCCAGAATGACCCTGAATTAGCGCATGCTCTCTGCACCCTATCTTTTTACTGTGAAAGGCGTACAAGAGAGGGCACCATTGCGCCACGCCCTGCACAGTGACCGTATTGAGTTGCAGGGAAAAGAGCTGTTTCACCTCCTGAATAATTCTTGCTCTGTGCTTCTGAAGTACTAGAGTGTACCTTAATGCTCATGAATTCTTGACAGTAAGGAGTCTTTCGTCCATTCTACAGGGCTTGGTGCACCAGGAATACCTTGCCATACAGCTTAGCAGAAGTTCTGGTCATGATCAGTAGTCAAAAAACTTTTGATACGAATCACATTTAATAAAAGTTGTCTCAATTCAGAAGTCAAAAGCCAAAACTAATTAAAATGACACAGGTTAGTGCAGGGTAAGTACACCCTTTGTACACGGCAACTACAACCACTACGGTGAGTCTTCATTCTCTTTGTCATCCATAAAAAATTTCATCGGTGGCCAATACGCCATGTCGTCCAGTATTTCTGCAAGTAGGTGGGAAAAGAAAAATAGCATCTTGTAAGAACCAGAAGTATCTAGGTGCAGCAGGTGGGCCAGCCCCACCTGCAGCCCCACCTGTGCATATATTTGGTTTCTCACCTTGCATGCAATGAAGTTGGCAACCTGAACTCTAACCTGTCTATTCTCTTTTGCTCATTGATTCCATGCAACCATGTCAAGTTACTACTAGCAAAAATCAATCAACTACTAGCCTGTGAGAAGGCCCATACTTACAAAGAGTAGTTCTTTCATCATGCCACATTTCAAATGAACTGGCAAATAGCACAATTTTAATCCTTGGGCTTCATTGCTCAAAGAGAGAGAGATTAACTTTCATTTCCGAACAGTTTTGTTCCAGCCGTCATTTTTGATAACTCGATTGACCTACCAGCCACAATTTGTGAATTGCAATATAGGTGTTAAATTAATGGGTTATAAAGTTGTTTAAAACTGTAATTGATTTATTAGGGGTGGACAAATATATTCTAAGTTTAGAATACGAATCAAATATTACACGCCAATTATTCGTGTTCATATTCAAATACGAAATATATGGTATTTTTTAATATCCCAAACTAACCAAATATTTTGCAACAAACTGTTAAAGTTTCGTTACAGTTGCCTACCTGCTAAACAAAGTATATTGCAAATTCTCATGAGTGCTACAACGACAAAAGTTCTCGAAGCAATGCAGAAACAAAATGGCCAACGCAAGCTTTGTTTTGGGTTTTGCGGCGGAAGCCTACATGACAACCTACAATTTGTTTGTAGTCTGTCATTTAGTATTTTTGACAGTCTATAGAGCCATGTAACAGTTATCTTCTACTCTGCAACCTGCAATGCTTTCATTTCACAGGCCCTTTTTTATGTGTCTATGGTACACAAGTCCTTCAGCAGCTTTTTTTTCTTTTTACTTTTTCCACAACTTTTGCTCTTTTCTTTTTTTTGGCAACCATTTATTTAGCATACTTGGAAAGATAGTCATACAGAAGCCATTCTTCCTGGGAAGTAATGCCTGTAACCAGGCTCTGAAGTTGTTGAGAGGCTACTCGCGCAACTTTTTTTTAATGACAATAAGTCATTTTGTGCTTATAACTTAACTGTCTTTTCTGCACTAGTCAGTAATGGCTTGGCACTTAAAGGGACACTAAAGGTTAATATTAAGTCAATGTGAACTGCTGAAATACCATCCCAGAAACCTCGAAACGCTTGTTTCATGCGAAAAAGACTTATTGTAAGAGAAAATGCATTGAGAAGCATCCGCGTACCTCTAGCACAGTTCAAACCGCCCGCCCTCCGTTCGAGGAGTGGTGACGTCATGGTCTCGTAGTGACGTTGCGCTGTCGGTCAGTAAAACGGCGCCAGCAGACGGCGCTAGCAGACGGCGCTACAGCTTTTCTTCGCAATACGCAAACGCGCGGCCAGAAACAGAGTCAAGACAGAGCCGACAGCAGCGCAAAAGCTGAACTATGGTGGCTAGCGGAAAGAAAAGCGCGACAATAAGCTGGTTCTTTATTTTATGACGCCAACTTTGACGCTAGCTGCAGTGGACGACCCTGACAACGACACATGGGCTCGCGATGCTAGGCTCGACTTCAGCGATTTAAGCACTGATGAATGCGACCTGCTGCTGAGGGCTCGCGCTGCCAGCGTCGTTGCATACTACTACGACGGCAACTGTATGTCATGGCTGTACATATTCGCACATTTGTAGCTTTTCCTTCGTGAAAACCAAATACTGCACTCACCGCCCCGTCTTCGACCTGCAGCAATTGTTCTTGCGCTTTGGAGAATGCAGGCAAGACCGACGGAACAGTGCTACGGGAAAGCATTGCTTTGAAAGGCACTCCACACGACTTCAGTAAGCCGGCGTTGAACTCATAATCCTCTGGATGAAAGCGCAGCGAGCACACTATGCGATTTTTTGGCTCTTTGCCAACGCGCTGTGGCAGAGGTACGACACTTAACCACTTCGAACGGAGAGGTTCACTTGTTGGCACACAGTGATAAGTAATGGATTCACCGCTGCAACTGCCCTTGGCCAAGTTCTGCGGACCTTTGCGCATCCCACGACATCACATGGACGTGGCATTCTCGCTGCTTGTTCCAAATGCAAGTTTTGCAAGCCAGCAGAACCAGCGCAGCATGATGTGATAATGAAACAACTAGAACTCCAAAGCGCCCGCGGCGCAGAGTCGAGCGAAAACGAAACCTTTCGACCACCCGTACTACTGAAGGGTAATGTCAAAATGTTATTTTTTTCTTAAAATCGAACAGAAGTACCCAAGTGGCATTTTCTTCCGTCTTATAACCTAATGAAATGATCTTTTTAATACAAGTAGTTGAGTACTAGTGACAAATTATGATGAGGAGTGCCTTCGTCATCAGGCTAGTACTGGAATGTCGCTGGGAGGTCTCAAATCGTGTCATGCATTTAACTCAATTTCTCGGTTACTGAAGCTCTGTTCGCGATTATATTGACGCCTTAGACGTTCTAGAGAATTGCTTTATCACTTTAACTTGACTTCATAGTAACCTTTAGTGCCCCTTTAATTACACTGAAGTAAATATTCTTGCAGTAAATATAAGCGTCTGCATTTGACTATTCAATAATTACTACTTCATATCTGAAAAAGTTGACATTTGCCCATTTTTATTATTTAGCAAATTATGCATTTCGATTTCTCGCACAAGTAATGTCCATCTCATTGAGCAGGATCCACCTCAAGCATTAAAATTGTGCTGTCTGCCTCAGGCAATTCTGAAAATTCATAACTCATTCTGAAACACTATTAGTAGTAGCAAACAAAATGGTAGCAGTGACTAACATGCGTAGTTTGTAAATGCACAATGTTTCAAACTTATGTTGATGAAACAAATTAGTTTTGCACTCTTTTTCATATTATTTTTGTGGTGGTCAGCATTTTAATGATGTTAAATACGTAATGACTTTCCTCTGGAAATGAAGAGCCCTACAAGTAGTATGTACATGTTGTATTACATGCACATTCTGTACTTTACGCTATTGTGGTACATTTTTATGCACTTGCATTTCCCACGGATAATCTCTGTGCATTACGATTTACTTATTAAAAAAGAAACTAGGCATAGCCACAATATGGTTGACAAAATTGTCCACACTGTTGTCAATAAACATGAAACTAGAAACAAAAACAGGGGAGCACTGTCACCATGCTGCCAGAACATTGAAAATTTGTAGAGTGGCTTTTTTACATTACATAACTGACTATAATTTAGTTTATCTTTCAAGGTTATTTTTAGCAAGGGATAAAATAAACATTTAACAGTTTTATACATTATTACTTCAACTGCTTAAAGTACAGTGCGTCATTAATTTTATGGCTACAAAAGACCACTTATTTTCTGATAGATGTTCATATTGATCTTCAATTATATAGTATATATTCAACTATGCTGCATCCTTGCAGATCGTCAAGCTGCCTGAAAGTCATAATTGGAGATAAAGTGATCAAGAATGATTTCAAGTGGCCTGCTTATTGCATATAAGCCACAGGATACATACCATCTTTGGTGGCACTTTCTGCAGAACTGTGACTGTTCTGGTTGGCTTCCTTCAACGGGCTTCTTGGCTCAGCATTTCCAGTATGCGAACTGAAAAGCGCACACAATGTCCGATAACCAATGTACAGCCACTGCCAGAACTAACATGAACAATAAAGACATAACTAAAGGATTAACTTGAAAAATTTCCCACTGACGGAGCAAAGTTTGAATGCTTTGAAAGGAAGACACATTCAAGGGACACTAGAGAAAATGATAAGTTGAGCTGTAATGGTAAATGACCTAGAATAGCAAAAAAGTTCCTCTTACGGAGAGCAGAAACTCGATAGGCCATAAAAAAATGTACCAGCTCGTCGTGACATGGATTTTGACGGGCTTGGTTAACTTTTTCATCACTATATATGGACCTAATTGTAGTCTAATGAAGCCAAAGAATGAACCCAACAAGTTTTGAGAGCTTTTATTGCCTCAAAGTGGTCTGGACACAACATATACGTTGAAATCCCCTGATGTCACACTGACATAGCAATTCTGGTGTTTGGTGAGAAATTTAAGAAATTAAACTCTGGCCTTCATTTTCTCTTCTACTACCAACCTCTTACCACAAAATTAATTCCAAGAGAGTTTGAAGAATAATTTAGCAGTTTCACTAAATATGATGTCCGTTGGTGTTTGTTTATGCTGTCACATTCAAATCACCCAAGAAGATCTGTAGCAGACTTTACTGTAGTTGACATCTGTGTAATGCGAAACATTGTCCGAATTGCAGCACGAGACGCAGACGTGCATCTAGCTAGTAGGGCTCAAGTGGTTCCATATGCGCTTTGTAGCTTTCCCATTATCTGGTCATTTAGGACGCCAAGGGGAAACTGAACCAGCTAAACCAATGGCGCTTGCCCGCATCTCTTTCTCCTGCTAATACGGTAGCGGCCAGAAGGGCATGTCCAAAGAGGAGATACTTTGTGCGTGCATGATGAGCCCATACAATGCATTTGGCACCCCAGCCAACCATCAAGCGCGCCATCAAATCTAGAGCAAGGGTGCCCAAGCCTTTCACGCAACGCAGCTTCTGAAGAGGCATATCGATCTCGTGGTTAATTATACAGTTCAAGACACTTTCTTTTCGGGCATGAAGCTTTCATTTAATTTGGACAAAAGTCATGCACGATGACTATCCAAATAGCAGTTTCATTTTACCAGCTGCTTCATGAAAGAGGCCAGAGGCAAGCTGGGTTGACTGACAAGAATGATTTGCATTAAAAAAAGAAATCAGAGAAGCCAAAGGTGCACTCAAGGTATGCTTGGTAAAGTATAATGGAGCCTGTAAACCACGATTATGAGGCATGCTATAGTGGGGGACTTCAGATTAATTTTAACCACCTGTGGTTAACATGCACCTAAATTAAAGTAGACTAGCATTTCGACATTTTGCTCCCAACTATGTACAGCATGTGTAAAATTGCATAGGTGCCTCTGTTGCTCTGTTAGTACTGGAACACCCTCTTTAGATATGTACAGAGCAAAATTTGGAGATGATGCACATATTGAGTGAAAGAACACAAGCAGCCATAGATCTCATCCCAACCGTTTTTAGTGTTTTAATGTTTCTTTAGACATGTTGAAAATATTTACTTGACTTTAACATGTTATTGACGGTAACACACACTTCACAGCAAGGTAGCAAAAATGCAATGCGCTTGGCTGTTCACTTACAAAATTTTTATTAAAAGAGAGAATAACAATTTGTCCTTTGTGAAAAAAATGACCTTCGTTCCAAACCTGTATTTCGTATGAGCATACTTTCTCCGATTTCTGCTGCCATTGTTTATCTTAATTTTTGCCCACTTCAAGATAGCACAATTACGTACATTATTAAACAACTATTTCATTTCATGCCTCATTCACTAGGATCCGCTGCTGTTTATTCTTCATCCTCCAACCCACCACACCTCTGCCTCCTACTCTTCTTCCAATCCTGATTCTTCTTCATCTGCTGATATCTCTGCTTGTGTAATCAAGAGAAGGACTCGCTCCATCCATACTACTTCATAGCAATTAAGCACCAACTGTTCTTTCCAAGCACTGATACAAAACTGATTATTTGTACATGGGCACTGAGTTATGCCTGGTGCTGAATCCATCCGCTCTCCGCTGCACTATCTGTGCGAGTTGGGACTGCGCCAGTTGTTACAATGACATCACCCGCAGCGCCGCCTGCCAATTCTTTTCTAAGTCATCCATCATGTGCCATGACAGCTGTGCTGCTGACCACATTCTTGGCACTCTGCGAACTTTTATTGCTGAGCTTCATACACCCGCATCGCATATTTTGAAATTGGGGGCATATACAGATGCACATAACAAATTATTGTATCTGAGCCTCAGTGACATTATTAATTGTTGCTGTTGGACACCTTATCACTAGTATCAACAGCCCACAGCACCTCTTTGGTGCCATCTATAGCATTTGAGATACTGACTTGTAGACAAAGGAAGCTTAATAAACTCGCACAGCAGGTACAGTCGAGAGCAAAAGTCTCTGCAAATTTTTTTTCTATTCACAGCATAGGCATAAAGGCTGAATTCAAGCGGTACTGCCTATGTGCGCCTGCTTAACCAGCGTCATGCATTAAGACTAGTTCACATTGCGTGGTTGTGCTAGAAGAAATTAAATTTTTTTCAGACTCCGTGGTCTCCAGACTTGCTCTTGACTGCATAAACAATGCCGCTTCAACCACAGCTTCTACAGCTGCAGACGTGTAAACTAGACTGGATTAGAGCAATTTTTACTGCCAATGACAACAGCTTGTCACTATTGCAGTTCTGACCTCATACACATACTAAGGCACAAAATTGTACATTTTTAAAAGAAAAAGGTGCATGTTAGAATCGAACATGATACTTGATGGTGTTGGTTTGCTCACACCACTCTGTGTCCTTGTGTGAGTGTTGTGTCTTTGGAAATCATGTTTAGGGCCCTTCATTCCTGGGTTCCGTATTATTCAAAATTTAAAGGTTAAATTGCCGGAACAACTTTTACATGCACATGGAAGAAGGTTTTCCTACGGAATCTATTCCAGAGTTTCTTGTTTCGTTTGCACCAAAGAAAAAAATATACACTGAAAAGCAGTCGGAGCTTGGGTGGCATACAATATCCCAAACTCTGTTTCAGAAGTTCTGTGAAGCAGAACCAAGGCTAGGCAACCCACAAGCACAATTTCTTGCATAACGAGATGTAATGCTACAGTTTGGCACTCGTTGGATGACTAAATGGCCTTGACAAGTGGTCTTGTCAGCACGTTTACTTGGAGGCTCAGGACGGTTTGTTGCGTGACTTTGCTTCATTCTTTAATAAAATATTTATTGAGGTTCTACGATTCTGAAAATACAGTTAATTCTCCACTTGTTCGAGCGAAAATGTGCAAAAAAAAAAAAAAGAAATTCTGCAATGTTGCCATACAGACATTATTTGCATTTAAAAAATACAAACAATTGATTATTTCAACAGTAGCTAAATTCATACATGTAGCCGGCACAGCCACAAGATAGCTTCATCCTTTGTGAAAATGGCGTCTGCAGACTTGCTTGTTAGGTATCGTCCCAAGCTGCTCTTTTACGCAAAAGGGACAAATAAGTTGGTGTTGAACATGCTTGAAACTGTGTGGGAGGAGTGAGACAAACATGCGAGAATTCTAATTAGGAAAACAGCTACGCTTACGAATGTCAGTGGGAGCACCATGTACAAATGGATGTTACAAGAGGGATCAAGAGATGGTGCCCCCAATCCATGCAACATGCTGGCTGAGTGCTCCTCGTGAACCTTCTGCTTCCGCTGTCTCTGCAAACCTCCTCCTCTTCTGTATCTCGAAATATATTGAAGACGCATGCCTTTTTGGTGTCAGAGCGAATGTGGAATGAATTTTCAACCACTGTTATCACGACAGCTCTTCCCACCGGGCAGTTGGTCATAGTAGACGCTGTCGCTGTCTACGATGCAATGCTGACGGTTAGCAGACAACAGGGCGTGGAAGGGCACCTTTAAGATGTGTTCGCCCTCTGATTGGTCGAAGAAGCCTATAGCTTCCGCAGTGTTGCACAGAACTACTGAAACAAAGTACTATATACTAATCAGCCAGTTGAGTGCAGGACGAAGGCTTTTCTTAGTGGTCTCCATTTAGCTGCTTCACAATTTCATCGGACCACCGAGTTCTTTGCAGTCCTTGACTACGTCTCCCCATTCCCTTGGAACTTTGTAACTAAGAGACCATCGATTATCTGTCCTATGCATTACATTGGCTGCCCAACTCCATTTTTTAAATGAACGATTATTTATGCATATAGTATATACAGAAAATCAAAGTGAAGCTAAAGGCCATTTGGCCTGACGTGGGTTCACCACGAGCAAAAATAGAAATTTAGTGACAGAAATATACTTGGCAGAATAAATTCAGCAAACAATGCTGTTACATGCACCAAATACAAATGTGAAATGCAGGAAAAAATTATATTAACATGTGCGCGAGAAAATGTAATGGCAACATCTACGTGGTCATATACATAAAGTTTTTTTTAATGCTTTCCACTATGTATTTATACATGCAAAAGAAAAGAAAAACAAAAACAAAAGCATGCTAAAACACCAAATGAAGCCCAATCTTTGACACGCACACAATTGGATACGTGGCCATAATACTAGCTACCCATGTTCACTTTATAATCCACGCTCTGTCGTGGATTGTCATGCTTCTGGCATCCTGTGTTCACGAGCAACTAAACTGCCCACCTTAGCTCGGCCCAGGCACGATGCCTCCTCTCTGCAGATTCCAGCCGTTGGGTTTTGGAGGCAGCAGAGGCCCTAAGCTGTGCCACCTGCACCTCCTCAGCAATGGCCTGTTCCTTCAGACTACGACCAAAGTAGATGAGTCGTGCGCCCTCCCGTGAACGGGGAGTCATGGCCTTGAGCTGCTGAGCCAGAGATGCGGATGACTCGGTGGCCAGTGGCTTGGCTGGCGCCCCTAGTTTCCGGAGGGCCTCGCCTCCTGCCGAAGTCGCTGCTGCAACCCGACTTCCACAGGCAGCCACTACTGTAGATCAAAACAAGGACAGGTACAGAATAAAGAATACATATGCGGTTTCCAATACAGAACAGGTGAGCATATAGGTGGCTGCTGGTTAACCAGCCTGTGTACAAACAGAGCATTGTAGCAAAGTGATTGATTGGTTGATTGATTGAGTGATCTATCAGCGAGCTATGTACAGGTGGCGTGGCCCTTGACAGTCCTTGGCACCACTTTAATGGGACACTAAAAAGAAAAATTGAATCAGCTTTGATTGATAAAGTATTCTTAAAGAATGCTACTATTGTGGGATCTGAATTAATAGGTTGATAATTGAAAAAATAAAACTATAACCAAAGTTATGTTTTCGAATTTTGTGCCAATGCTCCAGAGTTGGCACTAGTGTGACGTCACACATTTTCACATTTTGTTTTTCACATTTCAGCCATTGTGGGTAGGTTAAAAGTTCTCGAAACTTCTTAAGTTGTCCTTGGCTCTTTTATAATACAATGTAGTCCACTTTTACTGATCAAAATTTAACTTGGCCTGAGCAGACAATGTCAAAATCTATTACATCACGGCAGGCCGGTGCAGGAACTTCAAGGTGGCGCCGCCACCCATTATTTGTTTTTGAGTCTTTTCTGATTTACTAGGTGTCTTCTTGTGGCAAGAGTGGCTTTTTTAGTAATGTGGAAGAGTAATTTACTAACATAGCCTAAATCACTTTTCTCTTTATTGTCCCTTTAACAGATGCACCGATGTTTTGATCTCGATTTGTGACAGTATGTCACATAAATGTAGTCGCAGTTAAGATTTTATTACAGTAGACTTTCATTTATTCGACTCCTGTTAATTTGATTTTTCATTTATTCTATTCTGACCAAAGGTCATGGCTGGCGCTCAGGCATTTTAATGGACGTAAACTTTCATTATTTCGATCCTAAAACAGCCCATTGCTGGTTAATTCGAACTTGACCAGTCAGCATGCACTGCCTGACCTTAGTGACCCTGATAGCGACCCCCTTAGTAGCACTGTCTGTCCCGGCGATGCTTAGGGTACAGTGAATGCGTTGAACACACGTCCCCTCTCGTCGAAAATGCCTATTATCAGATCACCCTCGGAAGATTTTCAAGTAATAACCACAGCTCACAGTGCCTGATGACAGTATTTACTTGATCCTAAAGCGCACCTTTCTTATCTTTTCTTCTTTTAAGTTGGGCCAAAAATTGGCTGCACGGTACACTCGGGCACAAAACTAAAACAGACTTGGCAACAATTGTATGCTTTACCTCATAGCGATGTATTGCCGCAGAGCCGACTTTAAAAAATCGTGTGGCGAAGCTGACTTTAGAAAACCAGCTGCCTTTGAGCAACAATTTTTCTTGCTAAAGAATCGGCCGCGCGTTACATTCCTACTATGTTTAGGAGCTTTAATGTCTTTTTTACTTTGAACACATAGAAAGTCGGTACATGTTTTGATTTGGAGGTGTGTTAGAATAGGGCAAATACTGCTAATTGAATCAGTGGTGTGTTTTAGTGCTTTTTCGGAGTATTGTATAATTCAACCTGCTGGATAATTCGATCAATTTTGTCAGTACCGTCAGCATTGAATTCACGGAAGTTTAAGCTGAAATGGTGCTTGTAAACTAGGGTGGTTGCTTGGGCTAGTTGGTAATTCATGATAAAAAATGATGTACGGCGCGAAGGACTGCGAGAGACGACATACACAGTGCTAACACACACAGCGCTGTGTATGCCGTCTCTCGCAGTCCTTGTCCTTCGCGCTGTACCTCATTTTTTATCAGGTACTTGTAAATTTTCCAAGTACTAGTGCCAAAAATCACATGCACAATGTGCCAACTACTGTCACTACCGTCAATACCAAAGTACACTTTCTCCTGCAGTGTGCATGAGGATGCCAACAAAGTGAAGTTAACTAAGGTGACTAAGTTTGCCCTTCGGCAGGGATATAACGTACTCTCACTCCAGTCAGCAAGGTATGTACTTTATACAAAGAGAGCGAGTTAGAAATAACGAGGTCTTGGCACAATTGTGCAATTTGTTTTGATATTGGAAGACGGAACACTCACATGAAACAGATGCAAAAACACAAAAACTTAGAACTGCAAGATCCCTTGTACATTATATTGCAGCATCAATACTTTTCAAAATTAACTGGAGACAATTAAGTAAAATAGCCATTCTGTATATGAAGTCAGATGCATGCAGAACTGTACGGAAGTACTTGAATCACATTGTTGGTTTTAGAACTTGACAAAATTGGCATGTATTGATCCTCCTAGCCATCCGCCAACGAAATATGTTCATGGCTGACACTGTATTACTGACGACGATTCATTTGTCAATTGCGTGAAGTGTTTTTAAATTATAACCTTCCAGTTATTGGTAATACATGCACAATTTAAATTTTTTGCAGACCGAAGTGCCATTGCAAAACGAAAGTTCTTGCTGTACAGTAAAACCTCATCAATACTTAGTTGGCAGGGAACACTGATCAGGTACACACAGTGTGACGTACTAATTAATAGACAGTTGCGGATGAGCGGCTATAAACTGACCGGCTGAGAAAAACTTGTTAATTCTCATTCAAACCCACACGCAGACAAGTTTTATTTGCAAGCAGGCAGCAGAAAACTAATTTTCAGTTGCCGCCATAGCGGCCTTGTAGCGACTACAGCATCCTCAAACAGCAAGGCCATAAGCCAGTTTCTCTATCAGGCCCCACTTCTGTGCTAATGTCCTCATGATGGTCAAGGCATTAGCCACATCAGATATGGAAGGGCCATCACTCACATCGTCCTGGCATGGCACCATGGAAGCGCTAGAAGCTATGGGAGCACGAAACACGTCATGGCTACCATGTTTTTATGTCGCTATTGGTGGCGACTAGAGTCCAGGAAAGGCCCGTGCACTGAAATTTCTATATGTATGATCTGCACACACAACATTTTGCCATTTGCAAGCTTGTACATGCCGAAATATGAAGTAGATGCTATGCACTAACGTTAGGTATCGCTTAAGCGACTATACGGCTTAAAGGGCCTCTCAGCAGGTCTGGCCATCTTGAGCTGACAAGCACAGAGCGTACAATGCACTAAAATGATTGTGTCTGTAAAGTATTACATCGCTAAGCGCCGCGGAAAGATCTGAAATTTCGAACTAAATGCCATTTGCCCTTCTCCACGCGGCTGCCATGCTCCAAGTCGGAGGGTGACATACAAGCGCTAGTGCGCCTACGTACACGTGTTTGTGCTGCAACGTTGCTCGTGGTGACACGTGACTACCAGAATTATTCAAGGCAACATCTGTTATTTGTGTAATATGTTGCTTGAATAGGCGAATTAAAGCTCAGGGAAATAATAAAACACACAAACCGAATGTCTGCTTGCATTTGTTTTACTTTGCATCACAGCAAGAGAGATGTGCCGTATTTACTTGATTCTAACGCGCCCTCGATTGTAATGCGCAGCTGTTTGCCATGACCTAAAGAAAGAAAAGTCCTTTACAGTATGGTGCACTTCATTCTTTCATACAGAAATACAATTTTTTCTTATTTGGAAAAAACAAAGGTTTACTCCCAATGCACTAACATTGCGATAAATAAGAGAAGTCACAGTTTCGCCCGACAGGTGAAGCATCGACTACGACAGCAAATTAGTAGACAGCTATACTAAAAGTAAGGACAGCAGTTTTATTGGCCGTATAAACTTTTAAACATTCGCTTACTGACCAAATTTACAGGCATGGCGTCACACGCGCACAAGCAAACATGAATACGTTTCACTCAATGACTGCGGATTTATCAAAACACTGGAGTGAGGAAGTGTGGCAGCAGGAGTGAGGGAATTGACCTTTGTGCGTCCTCTCGCTTTAACGTGAACTAAGCGGCGAGAACACAGCGTGGTGCACCTAGGTGCATAGGCTGTCTCCATTGCAGATCGCTTTCAAGGGTTGTACTTGATTCCAAGGCGTATGCAATTTTTGGACCCACTTTATGAGAAAGAAAAGTGTGCGTTAGATTCGAGTAAGTACGGTACTTCCGTTTTGTCTGCTTGTTCCCACATCATGCAGTTGCACGTGCAGACACCGAAACTTATGTCATTTTATAGTGTTCCAGCGCGGGATCATGCTCTGTGATCCACTTGTGTCTGCCTCAGTATTCGTGTAGCACTGGCTTATACCACTAGTCAGGTGTCCTTGTGCACAGCATGCAAAATCGTGTGCTGTGCAAAATGAGACAATCACAACAGCTCGCCTGCGATGCCATAAGGGGAAGTGCACCGTGCCGGGGGAAAAAAACTTAAGAAAGAAAAAGCAAAGAGAAGAAGATAGGTGGAAAAAAAAAAAAGAATACCCTTAACATATGCATCACGCGATCCTCGGGCTCCTGTATGGGAGAACACAGGAAAGGAATTTCACTGGCGGAGGCTAGACTGGGCAAGTGGAGAAAACATCTATGTTTGCAGTGAAGCTCACCTCCTGACATCATGGGTTCACGGCACTGAAATATTGCTATCTCGGCTATTAATAAGCCGTTCTGATAAATGTTTGCGGCAGAACATTCCCTAGAGGACACGTAACAACTTCCCGCATATAACCGAAGTCTGCTGTGTGGCCTGGTGAGGGGCCTTTTAAGCAGTCAGCCAATACATTAGGTGCAATGACAAGGCAGGGGATTCACTGCGACTATATTTAAACTGGAATTGCTTATTAGGCAGGTACATAGCAAAGAGGTTTTACTGTACTCATTTATTTTGTCTTCTTGTTTAGTTGTGAAGGCTAATGAGTTGTGCTACGTTGTTTTATAAATTGTTGTGCCCCCTTATGCAATGCCTACTGGAGTGATGATGTACTTGAATAAACAAATCTAACATTGTGTCTTCATAGACGAAAAACATCTATTGTGTGCGTTTTGAATACTGCAATAACAAAAACTGTGGATGCAACATCGGTGTGCCGGCCCTGTTTCATCATTTTTGTATTAAGGTAGGAAAAAAAGCTGTTTTTATTTTCCCAAACAGGAGAGGGTCCCTTTGTCCACGTACAGTACGTGAAGGTGCTGCTTTCAGCATCTAAGAGTGATATTTCTTTTTCAGGTCCTTATTGTGATGGAGGTGAGATATAGGGGAAAGGTATACTGTATTTGCAGAATATTTACCATGAAAGACAAGGCAAGAGGGCTAAAACGCTCTGTAGCCTACCAGTCGGTATTAAGAACTGAACTAAAATGTGACAATGTTCCTGGGCAGATTTTTGCATCTCAAGAAGTGTTAAAATGTCACATACCTGAGGTGTCAGCATCCTTGTTTGTCAGCTGGCGGATTATAGCATTAAGCTCTATCTCTCGCTTCTTGGCAGCCTTCTCCCGAAGCTTGTACTGGGACTCCCACTCTTGCAATGCTTTTTTGTATTTTTCCATGCTGCAAGAAAACCACACCCATTGGCAGATTACTACTACGCAGAAGTAGTGTGACTGAAGACCAGTCTCAACTCAATGGTAGTGTACAGTTAAAAAAAAAAAAAAAGGCACTCATATACTTCTAAAGCATTTCTCACAATGTTACATGTTACTCAAAACAAGGTCAACCCCTCATGGAAGCAGCAGAACCTGCAACCTACGAAATAAAATAATAGAAGAAAGAAAGTAAGGAAAAAGAAGGCTGATTTTTATTTATGACATACACTTCCCTTTTGCAGGATGGAGTAGACAGCCATGTAGGAAGGCCTGCTTTGAAAAGAAAACCAATTTTTCTTGAAGACAATACAGTAGGGATGATGCCTTATTTTTTATTTTTCAGCAATACACTTTTAGAAATAGCAGTGAGGTGATCAGAGGTGGCTCACTAACCCATGAAATTTACCTAACAAAGTAAACTAATAAATTACATTACGGTACATCCTCCAACAGCTAAGTTATGCCAGTCAGTGCTCAAGCACATCCAGTTAGTGGGAATCTTGAGTAGGGTGTCTAACCAAACAAAGTACCAGTTCGGTTAGGGTTCAGTGCGCTCCGACTTTGTTCCAGTTCAGTATCGGATTGGTGAAATAAAATTTTATGACGGTTCACAATCTGGTTCGCAACATTTAACCGGTTCACGAACCGATTCGGCACAGTAAATTTTACCTTGTCCTATGATGACGGAATGCTACACAGTGTTATTGACGTATCTGTATGGTGAATGTGCATGTTTTGTGAGAAGGTGGAAGGAGTGGGCTTCCTGGCCCATGGCTGCTGTATAAATTTATAGAGGCATTCGAATAGTGAAATTTTCTAATTTAATTGAATGCAAGAAAATCTAACGTCGAATATAGAATCAAATATAGAATGGAATATCAATCACTCACAATTCCTAGAAAAAAGTGAAATAAAAAGATTGGTGAAGTCTATTCAGAAACAAAAAGGTTGTTTACGTTATTTCATACATGTACACAACATGTGGTACTATAAGATACCTGATGTACAATGAAAATAAATAATGCAAAAGAGTAAGGGCATGTCCCAGATGCCTCAAGTAGACTGTAGTGCTTGTTGAAAGAGGTAAAGGAAATACTACAGTGCGGTGCATCGTTTTGAAGGAATACAAACATGTTGCAAAGGGTCATATAATAAATTGCTTTGTCTAAATCAAGACAGAGAATTTATAGCCTGCCTAATACGTGACATGCTTACTCAGCGGCTGGTAACTATTGTACTCATTATTCAAAAGACTAGCGCAAAATAGCAGGGACAAAGACAGAGAAAACGACAGGACGAGCACTAAACATCAACTGGTTTTTATTGCGAGCGAAGGTACATATATACATTTCGTTGGTGCATGCGCACACAGGGTTAAAACAGTACAAGCACATTCTAATCAAAATGTGGCAGACTGTTCTGTAAGTACATTTTTTCTTTTTTCGACAAGGCAAGTGAAGCCGTGCTGACACAGTTATCACCTTCCCTGTCAATGTGATATGCCTCACAAATCTCTTGCCCCCACCTTATGCCTCCCCTACCAAGCACACACGTGGTGTCAAACGCAGGCATGCACCCGCATCGCTTACAGTGCATGGCCAAATGGCCGCCCCCCTCTAATGAATCTACCAGCGTTCGGTGCTCTCGTAGCCGTTCATTTAGGCAGCGGCCAGTCTGCCCCACGTAGCATCTATCGCATGAGAGAGGTATGTGGTGTATGACCCCAACAATGCAGGGTACAAACTTGCATGCATGTTTTATGGCGCAGACCGGTTTTTTCTTCTCGTTTACGGCTTTGCACATGCGCACCAGCTTTCCGGGGGCAGTGAACATCACGTCCACGCCGCACTTCTCTCCAACTTTTCTCAGCCGGTGCGATAGCTGGTGCACGTACGGTATAGCTGTACGTTTCAGCTTCTTGCAGCTTTTTTCGGCTGCTACGCCAGGGCATCCACCTGCTCTGATTTCTTTCAGGAGGCATTCCGCCACAGCCGTCACGATACCTTTAGGAAAACCGGCGTTCTGCAACCGGAGCACTTGCATCTGCAAGCTAACCTCAATTTTATGGTGGCAGGACTTTTCGAGAGCACCACGCAGGCAATTTTTTGCAATGCCCCTCTTAACCAATTTTCAGTGAGCCGAATTATATGCTAGAATTTCCTTTTTTGTGCGAGGCTGGTACAACCAGCAGATGTGCCCTGTGCCAAAGTACAAACACAGCTCGAGGAATTGGAGACACCCGTTCATCGGCACTTCATGCGTGAACCTTAATTTGCCAGAACAATCACCGAAAATTTCTAAAGCACTTTTTACAACCTGTGGTTTGTCGCTCTCGTTTTCAACATTCACAAACACAATAAAATCATAGACATATCTAAAACACCTCACAACACGTTTTTCCTCTTTTATGCACGCTGCCACGTGCTTATCAAATTGGCCTAAAAAAATTTCACTAAGTATAGGAGCTATGCAGGAGCCTATGCAAATGCCATCTTTTTGCACGAACAACTTGTCGTTAAAACAAATGTAGGTGGAAGAGAGGTAGCACTCAACTAATGCTACAAAGTCGTTTACGAAAACCCCGCTACTATTTTGGAACTGGACAGCCCCCCCAGTTTTCAATCCGCTCTTTTACTGCGTCTAACAACTCTGTTTGGGGAATGGAATAAAAGAGCTCCTCAATATCAACTGAAAAGGCAAAATTAGCTCGTGAAGCACCATCTTCCTCACCCACAAATTCAATCACATCCTTTGAGTTGCTCACACGAAAAGGATCTTCTACGTCTATTTGGCTAAAATGCTTTTGTAGGTATTTTGATGCCAGACCTTGCCAGGCTTCTTTCTTGGATACAATTGCTCTGAGAGGCATGCCTTCTTTGTGGGTTTTTGCGGAAAAAAAATAATACGTTCAGCCCCAGCATTTTCGCAGCTTTTACAGACTTGTGTAGTCCTGTCAAATTGATCTGTTCACACAGTTTTAGTGCCTCTGCCTTTACTTTCCTGCCAGATCTTTCCAAGGGAACAAAATTCTTTTCAATAGCCTGCTTAGCCTTTTCATGATACATTGTTTTGGGCAACACGACGAAACCACCCTCCTTATCAGCAGTCAGCAAAGAGAGATTATTCTTCCTGAGGTAATGAATAGTTTTGCTCACCGCTAGCGTTGCCCCAAGTGCGCATGGTTTCCTACTTGTCAGGCAGTCGACACCTTCAGAAATACATCTAGCTTTCTCTTCCGCATCTGCACATTGCCCAACTTTCCTAACCAAGCGGTGTCTCGTTAAACTCATTACAAAATTTTTTTCTGCAAAAACCCACAAAGAAGGCATGTCTCTCAGAGCAATTGTATCTGAGAAAGAAGCCTGGCAAGGTCTGGTATCAAAATACCTACAAAAGCATCTTAGCCAAATAGATGTAGAAGATCTTTCATGTGAGCAACTCAAAGGATGTGATTGAATTTTTGGGTGAGCAAGATGGTGCTTCACGAGCCAATTTTGCCTTTTCAGTTGATATTGAGGAGCTCTTTTATTCCATTCCCCAAACAGAGTTGTTAGACGCAGTAAAAGAGCGGATTGAAAACTGGGGGGCTGTCCAGTTCCAAAATAGTAGCAGGGTTTCCGTAAACGACTTTGTAGCATTAGTTGAGTGCTACCTCTCTTTCACCTACATTTGTTTTAACGACAAGTTGTTCGTGCAAAAAGATGGTATTTGCATAGGCTCCTGCATAGCTCCTATACTTAGTGAAATATTTTAGGCCAATTTGACAAGCGCGTGGCAGTGTGCATAAAAGAGGAAAAACGTGTTGTGAGGTGTTTTAGATATGTCTATGATTTTATTGTGTTTGTGAATGTTGAAAACGAGAGCGACAAACCACAGGTTGTAAAAAGTGCTTTAGAAATTTTCGGTGATTGTTCTGGCAAATTAAGGTTCACGCATGAAGTGCCGATGAATGGGTGTCTCCAATTCCTCGAGCTGTGTTTGTACTTTGGCATAGGGCACATCTTCTGGTCGTACCAGCCTCGCACAAAAAAGGAAATTCTAGCATATAATTCGGCTCACTGAAAATTGGTTAAGAGGGGCATTGCAAAAAATTGCCTGCATGGTGCTCTCGAAAAGTCCTGCCACCATAAAATTGAGGCTAGCTTGCAGATGCAAGTGCTCCGGTTGCAGAACGCCGGTTTTCCGAAACGTATCGTGACGGCTGTGGCGGAATGCCTCCTGAAAGAAATCAGAGCAGGTGGACGCCCTGGCGTAGCAGCCGAAAAAAGCTGCAAGAAGCTGAAACGTACAGCTATACCGTACGTGCACCAGCTATCGCACGGGCTGAGAAAAGTTGGAGAGAAGTGCGGCGTGGACGTGATGTTTACTGCCCCCGGAAAACTGGTGCGCATGTGCAAAGCCGTAGTAAACGAGAAGAAAAAACCGGTCTGCGCCATAAAACATGCATGCAAGTTTGTACCCTGCATTGTTGGGGTCATACACCACATACCTCTCTCATGCGATAGATGCTACGTGGGGCAGACTGGCCGCTGCCTAAATGAACGGCTACGAGAGCACCGAACGCTGGTAGATTCATTAGAGGGGGGCGGCCATTTGGCCATGCACTGTAAGCGATGCGGGTGCATGCCTGCGTTTGACACCACGTGTGTGCTTGGTAGGGGAGGCATAAGGTGGGGGCAAGAGATTTGTGAGGCATATCACATTGACAGGGAAGGTGATAACTGTGTCAGCACGGCTTCACTTGCCTTGTCGAAAAAAGAAAAAATGTACTTACAGAACAGTCTGCCACATTTTGATTAGAATGTGCTTGTACTGTTTTAACCCTGTGTGCGCATGCACCAACGAAATGTATATATGTACCTTCGCTCGCAATAAAAACCAGTTGATGTTTAGTGCTCGTCCTGTCGTTTTCTCTGTCTTTGTCCCTGCTATTTTGCACTAGTCTTTTTAATAATGATGACACACCAACTAGCCCAGCTTTCTGCCTTGATAACTACTGTACATAGGTGACCTCCTCTGTGTGCTTGCTCAGGAACTCAATCACCACGATTAACGCTACGTGAACTGAGGGGACAACAAAAGCAGCGCGTGTGGAAAGCATGGAAGCATGTGTGAAGATTGGGCTGATCAGCCACCAGAGGGCACGCTTATTGCATCGAATCCGCCAGTTCTGTGTTCACGGACGCAGGTTTGTGCAGTTTGGACTATACTACCCACATGAAAGTACACAGATTAACCTGGCACGCGTGATCACGGTAGTTGCTGGTTGGTCTACTGCAGACCCGAACGCCACTTTAACAGCCATCAATCTAACCTGTATGCATGATTTTGCGGCCAATCACTGATGGGCCACCTGTAGGAACATACGTGTATTAGCAACCAGCTTTCCACGACTGTTTGAGGCCTGTTATCACATCGGCTGGTGGCGAATTTTTGTCACGGCAATATCATCAGCCATACTGTCCAGCCCGTTAGGCTTGATTGGGCCTGCGATGTCAGGTGTCGGGAGGCACATGTCAACCGAACATGTCACGGGTCTCTCGATTTGAGAGCTCGACCTTTACCGTCGGCACCAAGTGACGTGATGTGCATTCCCCGCAGATTAGCCTTAACTACCTGATGATTATCCACAAAAGCCACCAGCCATAAAGATGGAAAACCCTTCCTGTTTTTTGGAAGAAAATCGGAGAGAGCAATACTTTCTAATCAATAGAAGATCTCCATTATGCGCACTATGGCCTACTATTAAATTGAAAACCTCATTGGTATTTAGGGCAACTTCGCCAATGTTTCTTCAGCTTCAGAGGTAAAAAAGCACCTAATTCTATTTGACAGTAGTGGTAAACTTCATTTAGCAAAAAAAAAAATTGGTGCGACAGACATTCAATCCATAAAAAAATTTTCCACACTTTCTCATATGAACTGAGTTAAGAGTGCTGCCACACTAATTTGGTGTTCCCTTTATTATTAATAGCAGAGCATACCATACACCTCAATCCACAGGTACCCAAGTTATTGATAGCTAGCAAGCTTCTCGTTCAGTAATGTGATTAGCTGCCAGAACAGGTGCACTTTGCTCTTCGCACAATATTTGGAAGCATAAACGTTTCTGAGAAATTTTCTGATGTTCAATTCAATATTCAGTTTTGTTTTCTTGATTAAATTCAATATTCAATTCGAAATTTACTATTTGGTGTCTGCACACCCCTAGTTTATCCTTATAGTATTCAAATGGAACTAAGAATTGGCCTCGAGGATGCAGCATAGATCTGGGCTGGATCCTTATTTTCTTTCTTTGCACAATTTTTGTATGCTTTGCTTTGTCGGAGAGTGTCCACATGCCTATTATACAAATTACAACTGCAAACTTCTAGTTTGTAACAATGAAAAAAGCCAACAATTGACACCTCACTCAGTTTTATTTTTTTTTTTTAAATAAAAGCAGGTGAGGACATCAATGTTTCTGAACAATGAACAAGGACAGTGTGTGCTAAATACCACAATAGTCTTGCTGCACGTGGAACAGTATCTTGCACTGACTAAGCATGCACCAAGAAGTCAAAATCATGCATATTGTGCCCCAGGAAAGATTTGAAAAATCAGTCTTTTAATCTGCTTGGAGACTACAAATGTTCGTTGAACCATGGCACACAACAAAAAGCATACATTCCTTTCCATTAAGTACCAGTATTGCTGTCATTGCAGCACACCGTGATGGTGACGGCATCAATATTAGCGACTGCAGTGTTATAGTTACAAGAAGCCATACTGATGAACTAGGTTTTCCTATTTTCCCTACTTGAGAACAACGTCACTGTTGCTATTTGTGTATCCTGGCATGTGCATTTTACAGTTTATCTAGTGACAGTAGCAAGCCAACCTATAACAGCCGAACCGGGAGCTTCAACAGAAACGGTGATTCAGCAGCGGGGCCAGGGCACACAAATTCCGACATGGAAGGCTCTGAGGTGCTAGGTACACCATGAGGGTGTAACAGCATGTCTCTAAATGGGAGCGCGTCGTATCCACTGCGATTCTTTACAGAGCAGCGGCCAATTTGAATATCATTCATTAAACAAAGTTTCGGCTGTGAGACAGAACTGGCATGGCCAAGTTCAGAAGTGCGAGCGTCTCTCCATATGCGCAGTGGGAGGCGATCCTCCGTCCCGCCGAGCCTCAGGTCTGGCTGGCCCAGATACGACAAGCAGTAGCGACAGCCATTGGTGCCCTGAACTGAGGGCCCCAGCCACATAAATCCTTTCACTTTATAATAATGTTTCTTCTCTCTCTCTCTCTCTCCCTAGGTCTATACCAATTCTCGCACACAACATAACTCATGAGTTGTAGCAATACGCGAGATGGATAGGCCAAATGAAGGAGTTAATATTTTGAAAAACTATGCTATTGAACACCTTATATATTGAACGATTTCATGTCGAATTGATAGCAGCTATTTTCTTTTCGGTTCAGGTTCAGTTTTAACTAAAATTCCAGTTTGGGTTTGGTTCGACACGCTGATCTTAAAACTAGCATCAGCTGGACCTGGTCTCAGCGCACTAGAAATTGCACTGGTGTTCCACTCGTACTTTATGACAAAGACTTCCTTGTACAATGAAGCAGGACAAGACCACGCAAAAGGCAAAAGCATTTTGAGACAGTTTTCAGGTTTGAGACAACAGGCGTGAGTCAGAAGACTAGAGAAGAAACGTACCCAAGCTGCATGCTTCTCCTTTCCTGATGAAGTTCTTGCATTTCTTGCATACTCCAGATGTCAACCTGGACAGCAACAGATACTCTGGCCTGGAAAAAAGGGTAAGGCATAGCCCACCTACAAGATTCTGCGAAATCATACAGGCATGTTCAAGAGGCACCAACAGGACCAAGAAAATTAGCCAAGTCCTCCAAGTATCGGCACATTCTGAAGAAAAAGGCAGTAAAATTGTTTAAAACAAAATTGTTAAATAAGAACGGAACGGCACAAGCAGAATAATTTACGTAATTTCACCAGACAGGTGGAAGAGATGAAACTACGCCATGAAAAAGGCCATTAAAAAATAAAGTTGTGAAATGATTATCAGCTTGAAGAGGCAAGAAAAATTTCAAAAGCATTAACAACAATGGCTAAATGATAGCACCGAGAACAAATAAAAAAAAAAGAAAGGTAGGGCACCAGCTGGCTGGAGTGAAGTCTGCGAGTACCAAAATTCAAATAAAGCTGCAATCCATGCACAAAGCATACACGCGCTAATTCTCAATGCAAACTACAGACTAACCACCACTTTACAGTGAGGGCTGTTTCTCATCCCCCTGATTTATGGGGTGGGCATGAACAGCCAGTATGATGCGTACCCCCCAGAATACCAAATGCAAACTACGTTAGCTACACGAAGTAGCCACAAGCTGAATGCTGGTGATGACTGCAGGTGAAATAAAATTTAAATGTAAGGGTCCTCGAATAGTGAAATTTCCTAATCGAATCGACTAATAATTTTTAAGACATACAATTGAATGTTGAATCAAACATTGAACCTTTTATTTCGAAATAAAAGCTATAAAGGTTACATTGAAACTGTTTAACAAGGAAGAGGTGTAATTACATTATCTGATACATGTAACGCCCTTTATAACTGGACGTCCGCAATGTGGAGTGTGTAAAAGAGGAAGAAAGTGAAAGATCTTATCTGGAGCATCACGAGAATGACAGTAGTGAACCAGAGGAACGGCATATCACCAGATACATGAGAAGTTGTGTTCCTTCAAGGAGCTAAGTTTAATACTACAGTACTGCACATTGTCTTAAATAAATAATAACATATTGGCATTGGCTAATTACTGAAGTGCCTTGCATCTATCAATTAAAAATTAAACTCTCTGGTTATACGTGTCAAAACCACTATATGATTATGAGGCGTGCAGTAGTGGGGGACTCCGGATGAATTTTGATCACCTGGAGTTATTTAACGTGCACCCAAAGGCCAGTACACAGGCGTTATTGCATTTTGCCCCCATCTATATGCGGGCGCCACAGCTGGGATTTGATTCTGCACCCTAGGGATTAGCAGCGCAGCACTAAAGCCACTACGCTACCATGAGTGCCTTGCATCTATCGCGACTACAAATTCTTAGGTTGTTTATTGGCATCACATCTTTATTTAATCACAAGAAATTATTGAAAAGTTTTTTGCTTCATGCCTTCGCTCAAGAAATTGTTCCCCTTCACAACAGGCACTGCTCTCCAGCAGAAAAGTAATCGAGAACAGTCGACCACATGCATCGACCTTTCCCTCCTGTAGTCCGATAAGCATTGTCCTCTTACAGGGTTTGTAGCAGCTTCTGCAGAAGTTGTGCAGAAACCATTGACAATGGTTGTCAGCATAAATGAATATAGCCAAGAGCTTCTAGAAAGCCATTTGCTTTATTAAACAGATGATGCGCTTGAAGGTGTACTTGTTGCAGTGAGGATATTTAGGTAACATTTGTTGTTTAATAATAATAATATCTGGGGTTTTACGTGCCAAAACCACTTTCTGATTATGAGGCACGCCGTAGTGGAGGACTCCGGAAATTTTGACCACCTGGGGTTCTTTAACGTGCACCTAAATCTAAGCACACGGGTGTTTTCGCATTTCGCCCCCATCGAAATGCGGCCGCCGTGGCCAGGATTCGATCCCGCGACCTCGTGCTCAGCAGCCCAACACCATAGCCACCGAGCAACCATGGCGGGTTTGTTGTTTAATGGTGCAATTCTGTCAAGCACAGGGCGGTTAATCAGCATACATTTAGTGGCAGTATAGATCACTATACAGTGCAGCCCACTTATAATGATACCACATATAACGATGTATCAGTTCTAATGATGAGTCGAGTGAAGAGTACAAACTTATGAATCAGAGCTATGAGAAAAAAGAAATAGATAATGATGTGTTATGACTGCATGCTGGACACAAAGATGAAAATTTTGCCTTCTATATAGCATTTTCCCTGCAGACTGCACTTGATTTGGATTGCTAACCCCCATATCATAGAACATTCCTCCACCCAGCCCTCCACCTCGACTTGAAGTGGATGGCAACACCACCCATTGGACGATGTGGTCACTGCTCTCTATTGGCGCTCCATGACAATTCTTGAGAAGCGCAGTGTCTTTTCCAATCGAGGGTTCTCACTGTGCTGAACTGGATTTCATGGAGGAAGAGCTTCGAGTGAAGGATAGTTTTTGAATACGGGGTTAAGTTCACCTTAAACGAACGATGCTGTAATGGGGCAAGGGGTTTGCATACCCGAGTTCATATCAGCCACAATTACTGCACAGCGCATCCCGCCCACGTGTCGATTACGAAAGCCATGGAGAGTGAAAACATTGCGAGTTGGTGCAGAACGTCATGAGATGCTGGCAGTTGCTTCGTGTTCATGTCGCGCGTCGCCCTCGACCGTGCTCCAGTGGCTCTAGCTAAAGCCCCTCCATCCACATGCCACTGCCGCTTTTTCTAAGTAGCACCAACCTTTCACGTGCACTGTCATTCCCCGATTCGCCCACTCACATCACTTCCACTCCCACAATTTCCACTTCTGAGGTTTCCGTTTCCAGTTGTTCCATTTACAAGATTTGCCTCCTCAATGTAACGGCAAGACCATTGCAAAATGCCGGCATGCCGCAGTAGTTCCCACTTCTGGCCAACTAGAATACTTCAATATTGTATGCAGAGTGCACTTGTGTTCCACTGATAGTAAAATATATTAAGCTCTCTCACAAAGGAAAAAAAAAGAAGAAAAATCCAGCTGCCCTTGCAGTTTCTAAATGGCAGGTGATCAGAAGCGGCTGGGTGCTGTTTTGAAAGCTACGACAACGTATTTCCTTCTTTAGGTGGAAGTTTTTAATGGAAACTTACAACTAGATGCCAGAAAGTGCTGGGAACAAAATTGTAGATATTGAAGATCCTATTTTCAGATGAAAGTCGTGTTGAATGCTGACACCAGATTTGGTGCCTAATTTTAACAAGTTCAGATGTAAAAGAGCTACTGATAACAACGACCACTTCTCGTGGAATTATTGAGTTCATTATAACTGGGCTTCACTGTACCATGTTTTTGAGCTCACTTAACCACTTTAACAGCTTCGCTGTAAAAAAGATGAAAGTGCAAAAATTTCATAAAATCTGTGACATTATCCTGATGTCATCAGCGTTGAAGTTTGGATGCGAATTCAAAGAAAGAAGTTTGTTCATTTTCTTCGCTCTTATTCTAAAGAAATATGTAGGTTTAAATGAGCACCTACAAGTCTGAATTCATTTTGGTTTATTTCTCTGGTATCACTTTAAGGGATGTTAAGCATCGAGTGTCGTCTTGTGTGTCTTCTCTGCGTCCATGTCAGTGCACTGCTTCACCACCAAGGTATGTTAAAGGGACACTAAAGTGAAACAATAAATCCATTTAGACTAATGGAGCATTGCTTGAGAACACTGCAAGCAGTCATTTCAGAAAAATAGTTTGATTATTAGATAAGGAAATTAAGGTCCAACAAACAGTATTTGAATTTCGCACCGAAACCCCAGCGCCGGTACGTCAGCATGATGTTAGGGATTCCAAAGTATGTTTTCGCATTTGGGCAGCGTTGGCTGAATAAAGGTTCCCGAAACTTGCCATGCTTAATATTTGGTTCCTTTAGAACACAATGTAGTCAATCTGTACCGCTATATATGATTAGTAGGCCCTAGCAAATGCCATCAAAATCCAAGACGTCACAGCCCCCTGGTGCAGGAACTCAAGTAGGCGTCGTCACCCGTATTTCGTTCTTGCGCTTTTCTGGCTTACCAAACGTCTTATCGTTGTAAGAGTGGCGTTTTTGGTGTTGTAGAATGGTAATTTACAGGTGCAGAAGAAATCATTTTTCACTTTAGTGCCCCTTTAAGCATGTCGTCCAGTTGTAAACAACTGCTTTTTTTCTTGCACAGCTATTTCATGAACAAATAAAGAGCCACAATGAAACATTCAGCAAGATCAAAATACATCATGCGCGATCTAATAAAGAAACAAAGGAAGGCATCAGAAGAATCGGCAGGCTGTGAACGAGGGTGATCAGTAGAACTGAGTGCAAGGAATCCTCACATTATGCTGAGAATGAGTTCTTACCATTTTACTTCGTTGAAGCCAGGTTTTCATTCCCAAGGCTGGAGCCGACGGGGCTGGAGAGGTATGGTCTACAACCTTTTGGTGACCAGATGACGAGAACCCAGCGTCTTCCCCATCTTTGACAAATTTACGCTGACTGGCCTGAAGAGCCGCCAGGATACCACCGCCAGGATGGCCGAACTGCTGACGTCTTGCACTTCCACTTGCTGAACTGGATGCTGAAGCATCTAACAGCATAGAATTTTCAGGCCTATCTGCTAGAATGCTTTTGACGGAGAACATCCTAAACTGGCTACTGCCACCTGTGGCAAAAGGAGTAGTAGCCGATTTCGAAACAGGTGTGACCTGTGACATCAGGGATGCATTCACCTGTGATGCACAGCTTCTGGTCACTGGAACAGCCTGCACCTCACAGGTAACTCCTACAGCTCGAGGGACTTGGCGCTCTGGTTGTGTAGAGCTATCACAAAAGGATCGCAATGTAGTCTGCACACTACTGTGCAGCATGTTGCTTCTAGAAGGTTGTTCAACTTGCACAGCACTGTCTCGCATAGATGGTGCAACCTGCACATCACTATCTCTGAGATCACAATACAAAAGGCACTGTTGTGTCTGTGTTGCACACTCTTGTACCAGTAATGTGGCCTGCACCCCACAATCTACAGCATTAGGAGCTGGTGTTTCTATGATATCAGTTGGTGCTAGCAACTCGCACTGCACAGCACAGTCTGTTGCTCCATTCCTGGTGAATTGCACATCCACTTGTGAAGCACGGTTCAGCACCTCAGCCATGGCCTGGACTCCAAAATTTGTCCTGTATGCTTCACCAAATGACGTGCTCACTTGTGAAGCATAGTCCTCAACGTCTGGAATGGCTTGAACACCACAGCAAGTGCTGCTTGGCGTTGCCATCACTGCCTGGGTTCCGAAATCTGCTCTGTAGTTGTCAGCCAAGGATGTGTTCACTTGCGATTCATGGTCCTTTGCATCCACAAAGGTTTGAACACCACAACTCCGTACAGAACAAATCTTAACAGGAGACACATGATCACCGACACTAGTAGACACACATTCTGCCTCCTGCTTGGCCCCCTCCATGGCACTGCAATCTGTCACAAAGGGCTCAATCTGAACGTGGCATTCAACAAGCTGTTCGAAGTAGAGGTGGCAAGAGATTGCTGCATCTGTAAGCTCCGGTCTTCCCAACTGTCCTTCAACTATATTGCAGGACAAATCAGTGGTCTGGATTCCTGAAGGCTGCGTGAGAGTTCTTTTGTGGTAATTAACATCTGATGTTGAGTCGTTTAGATGCACGGCAGCATTGTTTCCGGACAGCTCAATCATTAGTGGCCTTGATGCTTCCTCCACATCCTCAGAGTCAGTCTGGCACATTGCATCTACTGTGGGCACTTGAACTTGCTGCAACATGCCACTGTCTTCTGTCTTAATGGACAGCGTTTGTATGTGCCGAGGTGCCTGCAGGCACTGCATGTCGTCAGTTTGTGTGGCTTTGGCAGAGCATGAGGGCTTGGACTCTTTTTGATTGACCCCTTGCCAAGTTTTCGATAAGGCAGCAGGTGTGTTATCGATGCAGGCAGCTGGGGAATGTTGGGATGACCATAGCACAGTTCTTGGTGTATGTAAACATGAGCCTTGTGTAGATTCCCCCTTCTGGCAACCTTCTGGGCTAGTGGTAGGTAGGCTGGATTTTGAGCTGTCATCATGCTCAGCCAGTGCAGAACTGACAGCCAATGGGCTAAAGAAAGCACCACTCGTACGACTTGCACAAGGCAGTTGTTGCCTGGATGCCAATAGCGTCTGGACACAGCATTCATTCAGACGGGAGATTGGTGTGCTCTGCGCCCAATCTGTCTTCTCAGCTGAAATAGGTAGTGGGGATTTCTGTGTGGATTCAGATGGTAAGATTGGTGCTGCACTTTCTGCTTCACCTTGCTTCTCTGATGAAACAGGTCGTCGAGATGTCTGCACAAATTCAGAAAAGCACGTTAAAATTGCAAAATATCACCACAACTTTCTGAACACCTGTTAACGAAAGCATGAGAAGCAGTAACAAGTACTTCAAGAGAAGAGGCAGTGGTCTAGAGGCAGCTCATGTCACCTGTTTTGACCCAGTCATAATGAAGCAGTGATGGGATAGTTCGGAACCCTTCCTATGTGCAACAGACATAAGTATGAGACGCCCTTTAGCTCGTATCACAGGAAGGGTCCACTAACATGAGACATTTCTTTTTCTATGATGTTTAGGGGCCCAGAGTGTTAGTGCAAGTACCACAGTTTTTCAGTTCAGGTGTGTTCATAGAAAGCAACTTTATTGAAGAGGCTTAATGGATTTTTATCTGTCCACGGCAGACCGAAACCCAAAAACTATTAATTCAAGCAAGGGCCCTGACAGCACTACTTAAGGTGAACACAAACATTTTGATCATAGCATTGGCCATCTTGTCTAGCTCGCCCACAACATAGCTCATCTAATCTATCCAGTTTTCCTTTCTATGCCACATTACGTCTTGCCTCAGAATGCCGGGGAGAAAACGATAGTTTTTGTTGGTTCTTTTGTCACATATGGCAGAGACAGCTATACTCAGCAGATGCGTGCAATCAAAAGTACTGGTGAATTGTCATGGGTGCACAGTATTCAGCAGCTTTCATAGAAAGGATCAAGTGTCAGCAGTTCACTGTTCTAACAGCAAGCAATAAACACATTCATGTCTCAAGAGGTGAAGCTGTTGCAAGACAAAATGCTCTGATGGTTGGTTTATATTTCTTTATCCTCCTGAGCTGTTACTAGCACAGAAATAGTCAAGAACATGCCCCGAGGAGGAAGTCTGACTAAATCTTTGGAACTTTGACCCCTTCAGACTGTCAGGATGCTTCTCATCCGTGCCCAGCATTCAATAAAGATTGAGGCGGCACATGGCAACAATAGTGCACTTCAGCCTTGTAGGCAACGGTGGCAGCATCGGAGATGTAATTATTTACGTAACTGTTTAACTTCTGATGTGTAAAACTTTTAAATTGTACCTTGTATATTGTCTGGTGTCCATATGGAAGCAATGCTGCCACAAAACTGCAATAACTACCTCTAATTAAACATTGCCAATACAGCAATTGCACCTAGGACCCTCAATGAACAGGCAGACGAGTGGGGCATATACAGAAAAGTAAAAAGAACAGAAGCCATGTACTTACCCTGCACATTAAACGTTCCAGTCTAGTCATTTCTTCCAGCTCTTTGTATTCTTTTCTCACAATGCTGAGCTCATTCTCTAGGAATGCAATCCTGCAAATAGAAGGTTGGTCTAACACAACGTGGCTTCTGAAGCTTGAAAACTGCAGCCTGGGACAATCAAACTGTAGGGAGGTGGTGCTCATGGCAGGGAATTAAGACAAAATTAGTCAGCACAAGATTAAACAAAATCCAGGCTAACACTGTAATAACAATTAAATTTTGTTTAGAAACTGCTGTAAAATAGTAGAACCTCGCTGATACATTCCCGTTACGTATGATTTCCCAGCACTAATGTTTGCAATTGAGAACACAAAAAAAGTTACCCAATAGAGCTGCGCTCACTCTTTACCGGTCCTTACATTCCAGGAAAACACAATTTTTTGGCACCAATGTTCAGTACTTTGCCAAACTGCCATCGCATGGCACTTTTTCCTGCCACTAGGTCCCATGTAAACAAGAAAATGCACAAGGCATGAGCGACTGAGAACAGTATACAGCTGCCCACCATGGCAGCCTCACGCAATACTTGCCAGCCCTTCTCCCATGAGAAAGCCAGCACACAGTCAATTTTGCATTATGGTACCAGCAACTCTTCTCCGAGGTCACTGCATGCAGCATTCACAGCTATCACCATCAATCCTATTGTGATAAGCATCTTCGCCTATCTGTTTCACAGTGCATGGTGCCTTTGGAAGTGTAGCACATGCTTTTAATAGGCGATAACCGAAATGTGCTGCCGTTCCCTGCTGCAGGCGGCACAATGTGGGCATCATGTTTTGCTTCGGTAGCATCGGTGTTGCCCACCAGCTCGATTTCGTTTCGGTTTTTCGTCACCCTCTCAAAACACCACGCAATAGGAAAACAACAAAACGTGTCTTGGGCCACCAGAGCATCACCAGCCTGACGCACGTCACCATCTCGTGCCGCAAAAATTCGTGCAACACCTTGCATTACGTAGATGTCAACAGTTGAGTCAATTTTTTTTTGTCTCTTCGGATTGTATGTTTTCCCGGTTAGTAAGTTTTTTTTCTCGCTTCTTTTATTTTAAATGTATGAACGAGGTTATACTGTATACGTAACAGTAGCAACAAGAAAAAGTTGCTCAGAAGCAATTAGAAAGAAAACCAGCTAATCAATCTTATGGAAGCTGTGCTTCTACAAATGTCACTCTACCAAAAATTCACAAAACTAACTCAGAGGACAGCGCCCCTCAACGTAGTGATAGCTGGCATAACGACAGTAAAGATAAGAACAACTATGACAGTGCTGGCACAATGGCATGATGACACTGATGACTGCAGCTCCGGCTTCATAGATCTGTGGCCAAATCTCTGCTGTGTACAAACAGAGTTACTCTTCAAGAGTGTTCTTCAGGCAAAAAAACAACAATCGTAAATACAATGACGAGACCTGTGGGGAAGGCCACAAAAATTGGATGAAGTACGTACTCTAAACAATTTTCATTGTACCAGGATTGATTGATCAACTGAAAGCTGCTTGCAGAGTAAGTAAGTAGTATATTTAACTTAGAACGACAGAAAGCTGAGCTAGTTGGCAAGGATTCATAATGCAAAAAAGAGGTGAGGCGTGCAGACAGGACACAAGAGTAGAGAAGTAGACAACACGAACGCCGACTATCAACTGAAGGGAGCACTGAGGCGAAAAAAGAAAGAAGACGATGAGTTTTGTGTCTTCATTCTTTTTTCGCTTCAGTGCTCCCTTCAGTTGACAGTCGGCGTTCGTGTTGTCTACTTCTCTACTCTTGTGTCCTGTCTGCACGCCTCACCTCTTTTTTGCATTATGTATTTAACTACACTTTCTATACTATGTACATACACCCATGATTGTGATGCAGCATTTGTTCTTCAGAAGTCCCCAATGGTGTTCAGACAATCATTCCGTTGTATAAGCAATTAATGAGTGCCATCCATGTAAAATTAGGAAGGCTAGCTTTCGATTCAATGATGGATGGCTGCCTTCGCCTAAATATCTGAGTGAAACCTATCTTATAAATGCCGTCTACAGAGGCCCAAAGATGTGGAAGTCATGAGGCAAAAGATCAGGGCTGTAGAGGCAGTGACAGCATTTGCCAATTGAATTTTTGGAACAATTCCTGAACACCACAAGCAACTTGGGGAAAGGTATTATTATGCAGTACAATTACCCTAGAAGTCAAGAAAACCAGGCCTTGTTTTTGATAGATGCTGGAAGACGGGTCAAAGTCGCACAGCAGCATTTGGCATTAAATGTTTCAGCTAGTTCCTTGAAGTCAATCATTATTGATCCACAGCAATAAACAAATGTGAAAAGCACGACTCTCCATTTAACTTTTGAGCTCGGGATTGAGCAGTATTTCTATTGCATACATCTAAATTTTGCATTTGGTTCGAAATCGTGGTGCCAGGATTCATTCTGAACAACATTACCACTCTGTCGTAGCAGGAAGGAAACACGCCACGCATTCCAACTTTTGTCCCTCTGTCAACATCACCGAAATCCATCATGTGGAAGCTTTGTTAAATCCCAGATCCTTTACAGTCTTCTGTACAGTCCCATCACTCATGACGAATTGATTTGCTGATGCACTGAATACTAAGGCATCTATTTGCACGAATAGCTTGAATCTTTGCACAAGTGTCCTCTGTTCAGGACAAGAATAATCACTTAACCAGGACGAGAATAATCACTTGCTCGTCCACATTCTTCCCTAAGCATTTTTGCCTAATCCACCACTGTTGTTTCCAAAACACACAAGTCGCCATACAGTTGCTTTGTTTGACGAAACACGTCAGCTGGATGACACCCCACAACACTCTGGAGCTGTGTGACAGCACCATCGCTTTTAGAGTTGCATATGAGGAACTCCGTTGTTATTCCTTCAAAGACAAAAAATCACTGCCAGATCATTTATGCTGTACAATGAACAAGGGCATCTGCCATGATATACAACTAAAACAGCACATTTGCTTCATCTCGTCATATTGGTATTATGGTCAACAAATTAGTCTCAGTTGACTGCCATATAAACGAATTCATTACCGTGATATGCCAAGTAGCTTTACCATTCCCCACTGGGGCGTTTCTTTGCAAGTTTGTACTGTATGTCTCAGTGTTCTTGTTTCTTTCCTTTCTGGGTGTTCCATTTTCATTCACGTCCCCATGACAGGTTACCAAATCACACCAACTCACTGAACAAGTTACCACACAGCTTCAACCACAGGAATTTGTTTTCCATTAAATTAGGCACTTGCATTAATCATGTAGTGTTAACTCTTCACGCATGTCAAGCATGTGCCTTGAGCAGTGAGATTAAGGCAAACGTTCTTTGACCACTGGGCTGATTCATGGTCAGAATACCGTTGCACATCTGCTTACTTCCCTTCTTGAAGAGTTTTATTGGGATAGAAAATGTATGGACACTCCAGGCACATTTTGGCCATTGCCGTTGCCATGATGTTCGTATAAAGTCCAAGGGCAATAATACCATCACCGAGTGCTGTATGCCGTACGTGCTAGTGAAAGCGCACGATGGGAGCAAACAATCGTAGCTCAATCTGGCCATGAATGGGGGGCGGGGGGGCTTGGGCAGCAACTGTATATATCACGACCAGATGCAAGGGGAACTCATGATCGCAGCTCAACCTTGTGCGCGGAATGGAGGAAGGTGGGGAGGCAGCATGGGAGTGCAACACACCGGCTCATTGGGGACTGAAATCTGAGAAGAATTAAAAAGGAAAGCGCGTGAGGAGGAGAGTGCTACTGGTTTCCAAGGTCAAGGGTAGTTACCGGTGATGCGTGGGTGAAGCTTATGTGCATGAAAATTCAGTACTACGAGTCTGAATGCTCCGGAATTGCCTGGTGGTTTGAAATTTGAAAAACCATGAAACGTTTGGTGCCCCATCATTGTTTCATGAACTAGGTGCAAATGAGAAGCACTCGTAACCAGTACTATTATAGGCTACTTTCTCGTTTTCACACGAGTGCTACTACCTTAGTGCAATCAACCTATCTTGCTTTGCATTCTCTAATGAGAAGCTCGTAGCAGTACTCACCTTTCAGCACACGCGGTGTTGCTGCAAGCCTGCAATACAAAAGTAACTGGGGTCATGAAACAGACTTACGCGATTCCCACCGAACTGTTCAGAACATACAAGCAAGTGTTTGTTCACTGTATACAGGCATGCAAAATAAGATGCCTTCCTGGTTCATCTTTGAAAAGCATTTCTTAATTAGCCAACAGCACCGCTGTTACCATCTGTTCAGTGTGCAGTGCTTTTCCTAAGCAACATTCTGAATGCCAGACAATAGCAGCAGCTCTGCCAGTTGTGGTGAGAACAGATCACACCTCGCAAACAAGAGGGTTCTTACTTTCATGCGCACATTTATGTAAGCTTGCTTGATGAGTCTTTACAGACAAACTTTGTAATAACAAGCTAATGAATATAATAAAGAATAATTGCAATTCCCCTCAAAAGCTTCATGAGGAAAAACTTAAGGAAAAAGTTAAGAAGTCGATTTCTTTCCATGCTTTTTGATGGAGATTTATCAATTAAACCTGTATCCTATCTGTCTACTTCAACGTCTAGGCTTACTCGACACCATCATCCGAATTCACTAATACCTTATTTTACACGGACGGATGTATTCAAGTATTCCTGTTTTCCCCAAACTATAACAGATTGGAATAAATCGTTGTTGCCTGTTTCAATTGAATGATGCATTGTACTACTGTTGTGTCTTACCACCCTGCTTGAAGCTGAACTAGGTCTGCAGTATGAAATAAATAAATAAATAAATAAATAAATAAATAAATAAATAAAAAGATTTCAAATCTCATAAATATAGAAAAAGACTGACATAAATGGATGTACAAGTGACAAATGAATGGACACTTTTATAGCTTAATCGAAAGCATCTAACTGCAGTATATGATTGTGTACCATTGGGTCAGAGTACTTTGTGATACAGAAATCAATCACAAAGGTTAGAAAAAATGTTTCAATTCCCATGCAGGAGGTTTGTTCATATATGAATGTCACTTATTTGAACTGGTAAAAATCTTTGTCCTTACTGTTTACTTCGGTGAAAAGAAAAGAAAGCTCACTGATTGCCAAAACGAAAAGTACGTACGCTCAGAGAGCCCAGCGTGTTGTCCGTTGAGTGAAGAACAGCTGACCTTCGAATCCTCTCTTCTCTCTGCAGTTGCTTTTCAAAGTCATCATAGGAAATGGCTACAAAACAGAAGCAGCCATTTATGTAAAAAAAAAGAAAAAGAGTAAGTGAACTTTGTTAAAACTCAAACAACAAAATGAGCCCTAAGTGCACAAAAACATCACTTTCTGTGACAATGTGCACACATTTTGCATAAATTGAAATCCCAGCAAGTCAAAAACTCATTCCAATTGATGAACAATTTGAATTGTGCAGTTCATCCAAGTAACGTCGCACGCATTTGAACAGGAAGAAAGCTTCTATGAATTCAAACTCCCAAAATGCAATTGTTACTTTCAAACAAAATTGCTCACTCCCAAGGACTTCTTTTCGGACAAATCCAAGTAAAACACAAAGGTCCAATGTATAAGCTAGCCACCGTAACATAGCATACCACAGAAATCAAGCGTTTCTGCTTAATGTAATACATGATACTTTACCATGATACATGACATAGGCGAGTACTTGGGGAAGAATGCGGTACAAATATAAGAAATGTCTGTATAACAATGTGAACTTATTGCACCAGCTATTTATTTTCAAAAGTGGTTGAAAAGGTCAAAATATAGGTGCTTAATCACAGTTACACTCACTCCTGTGAAAGCAGAACGATGGGCGGCTTACACAATTTGCAAGGTGGGCTATCGACATCGCTCTCACTTTTCAGCATTGCTGGAGGAGGGACTCTTGCCTTTTTAGAGGCTACCCAGATCGCAAAATTCTGCTTACTAAATGTACACGTGCTTTTGGAAGTAACCGCTGCAAATGTAAAAACTAGCGAGGGTGAGCTTTGTGCTGCGCCATAAAAAAACTAGGTCCTTAAGGATCGGTTGTCAGTTCCTTTAATAAAGCAGTGAGGAATCAGGCTTCTACAAAGCTCCGCAATAACAAATAAACAGCGCTAAATGCTATGGTGTCACCTATTAAGTACGAATCAAAATACTTTTGCTGCTCACAGGCATCCTGAACAGTGCCAAAACACAGTTGTTGACAGAATGTAGCCAATACTTCATCTCTAGCCCAAGATAAAACGAAGCGATAGCTGATCTTACCATTTATTGCTTGATCTCATGACTAAAAGCAGGCAGCAAGAGCAAATTCATATCTATACAAGCAGCCTGGATGCTGCAATGCTATGTAATCCCGTGCGACGACTGGCGGTAGCTGCCACTACTACCACGGTTACCACACAGTCTACAGCTGCACACTAGTGTGCTTATAATTCTCAGTGTTCCCAGCTAAAAATAGCCGCAGTCACTCGGCGATCTACAACTCCTTAGACAGTGCTTCCAAAAATGCATGGTAAAATCTACAACACTGCTCGATGATATGCTATTGCATGTTGTAGCATACATGTTATCAACCACTATATTTAAAGGGGCTGTTTTAGGACTGGACTCAATTTCGTCCAAATAATCTTTTGGCCCCCTTGCAGTTCGAATTCGCAATGTTCCACCGTATTCAGTAGGATTTCCGATCCCAAAGGTCCCCCCACCAGTGCTATTACAGACACCTTAGTGCCCTGATTAATTATGTGCAGCTAAAGATCTATAACAAGCACCGTAAGAATAATATATTCTTTTTTTGCATTCTGCCCCATTGCCATGCAGCCACGACAGCCATAAATCTAAACTGTGAACGTGTGCTACATGTATACAGCTGCATTGTCAATACTTGCTATCACAAAGAGCTGTTGCTGTTTTGCTGCAAGGACTGGTACTTCACCACTAGTACTTCCCAAAGGTTGTGCAAACGCCTTACTTAAAGGCCAACTGCAACGAAATTCTGAACTGCATAAAAACCCCATTTTAGATAATTTAGACATACAGTAGCCTCTGTGGAAAATGTGAAGCTTGAAATGAGAGTGGGCACTTCACAGAACGCTCGCAAAAATCCGTTTTTCATACTGAAACTGAAAAAAAAAAAAAAAAAAAAATGCCGCCATCACCAGTCGCCGGAAATGATGCACTTTGAAGACTAGAAACCAGAGACCAGCTTGTCTGCTTCCGTATACCCTTCCTGTGTATCAGTGAATGGTATACGGAACTATAACTATACGGTATATAACTCTGCGTCTGCTTGCCACAGAATTAGTATACTTTGCTAGCTGCTTCCTGCACTGTGCTGACGCTCATCCACATCCGCGATGTCCTCTTAATGCGAACTATTCTCCCAGTCAAGCCGGCTTTCGTCATCTGGTTGTCTACGTTCGACAAGCAGAGCCATGATGCATTGTACATCCGCTCAAAGAAGAGCGCATGGGGGTGGCAGAGCTAAAGGTGCGGATGTACAGTAAAACCTCGTGATAACGAAGTTGAAGGGAGGGCCATAATTACTTCATCATAATCATTAGTTCGTTATAGCCACTATCCATTTCTATCCACAATTAGCAAGCAAGAGAGGATGTACCGTATTTACACGATTGTAAGTCGACTCGAATGTAAGTCGACCCCCCCATATCGCTTGACCGAAAAAAAAAAAAAAAAACCCCGAGGGCGCATTCGATAACGAAAATTTATTAGTAGCTGACATGGTCACTGGACTACTCGTCTTCACTAGTGCTGCCATCGTCATCGTTGCTGCGGTCCCACAGCGCGTCGTGGTCCAGCGAAATTTCAAATTTGGCAAACGACCGCACCAGGACATCTTGCAGAACAGCAGCCCACGCCAAATGCACCCAACCACACGTAGCCGTCAGGGAGGCTCATTTGACAGGTCCGGTTGGCGTAATTTCGCATTCTTCTGCCGCCAGCCACTCGTACTCACGGCGGAGCAGAACCTTAAAATTAAGGCGAAGGTCCGGGCTTGTTTCATGACCACGTCACACTTCACTGGCAGGGGCCGATCACGCATTTCAGCAACGCTGCCGCAAACTTAGCCTACAGCTCCGGAAAGCGTCCAGACTTCGGCACGTCGGAAATTTCTCACTTGCCGCCACAGGGTGAAAATTTCGCTTCGCTGCAGTCGCCACTCTCGCACCACCCGTTTAGAAACATCGAAATTGCGGCCCGCTGCGCAGTGATTTGTTTCTTCGGCGTAAAGGATGGCAGCCCTCTTGAACGCTGCTGTGAACGAGTGCCGAAAGATTAGTGAGCCTGCAGCACTCATGACGACTGGGGAAGCATAGAAGTAGCACGTAGCCGGCAGTCAAGTGGAGCGCGTCAAAACGTTGGTCAAACCAATGCCTTTAAACAGAGAAAGAGAAACCCGCGAACGGTGTCTGCTCTTCCATGAACTACCGATACTCCCCGCAAGCGCCGCCGTTCTAAGGGTGCCGCCGCAAATGGGAATAGCGGCGCTTCCATCAACTATCGACACCCCCCATGAGTGTTGCATGCACTGTAAGACTCTCAAAAATGTTGAAAAACCCTTCCGAAAAGCGAACATACACGCGGGATAGCGAAAAGATACGGGTAGGACCATAGAGCAAACATAAAATTGTAACTACGTTGTAGCTCTCGTTGGTATCGCTTTTTTTTGGCGGGGCCATGTTTTGGTTTCGAATGTAAGTCGACCCCCCAACTTCAGACTTTCAAATTTTAAAAAAGGGGTCGACTTACAATCGTGTAAATACGGTACTCACTACCAAATCTCACAGCAGCCCGCCACGCGAAAAAGAAAACGGCTGTTGCATGAGGAAAAAAACAAGCAAAAAAAAAAAAAAAAGACAGCACAGAATTGCTACTTTATTCACGCCAAATGGCTTATCACTGATCTATAAACAGCACACCAGCTGGCAGCTCAGTTCGCAGAAAAAAGTCCTTGATAGATTTTTGCTGCGTCTTCTCTGGTCATCCGCGGCACCCTCATTGGCAGCAGCAACGAGATCTTTGCTGTAACCACCGCTGCTAGACGCCAAATGAGGCATGCCGGAAGCAACTGGCGATCGTGCTTGCCGGTACAGCCATCCAAGTAGCTTGTAGCATCTCGATCGCCATGTGCAAGTTGATCATGGACTCGTGCTTCATCCTCACATTGAGCAGAATCCAGTCGATCCCACGCTTGCGGTAGCCCGACTTAAAGTTCATGGTAACTCCTTGGTCGAGGGGTTGCACAAGTGCAGTGCAGTTCGGCGACAAGAAGCATAGCTCGATGTTTTTGAGCATAGCGGCAGTGTGGTGGGCCGCGCAGTTGTCCAGTACGAGGAATATCTTCCGGTTCAGCTTGCCCAGCAGCTCGTCCCACTCCTGCAGCCATTATGTGAAAATTTATCTCGTCATCCAAGCCTTATGGTTGGACACATAGCTCACTTGGAGCTTTCGTTTGCCTGTGAAGCATCGTGGTGACACACTTTTGCCGACCACAAGGGCCGGAACCTCTTCCGACCCATCCATGTTGGCCCAAAGCAAGACGGTTACGTGGACCTTGCTCTGCTATGCAGACCGCCCTGGCAGCGTTCACCTTTGAGGGCCAAGGTTTTTTGCGGCAGCATCTGGTAGAACAAGGCTGTCTCATCCGCGTTGAACAAATCCTTGGCACTGTATTTTTCTAGCAGCTGTCCAACGTTTGTCTCCACCTGCACCTCTGCAGCTTCGCGGTCGACAGACTGTGCTTCCCTGCTGACAGCCCTGCCGATGATGTCGTGGCGATCCTTGAAACGCTGCACTCAGCCGACGCTCGCCACAAGATTGTCGTGCTCCAAGATGCACGTGAAGTCCCTCACTTTGCACTCCAACAGTGCCCCACTCACAAGAGTGCCGCTTGCTCTTGCGTCCAAAAACCACTTGAAGACCGCCTTCTCTACAGCTTCAAAAGTGGGGGCTAGCAGCTTCTTTCTGTCACCTTTTATGCCACATGCGACAGCACTGGTGACAGCTTCTTTGCTGCTCAAAATCGTCGACAGCGTGCTCAACGCTGTGCCAAAATCTTCTGCCACTTTTTTTTTTCTTCACGCCAGACTTGACGGCTTGCAGCAAAGCCACTTCTGCTCGATTGATATCGTTTTGCACTTCCATTAGCCGTCGTCCATCTCCTTTCTGGCAGCGGGAACTTGCACGAACGAACCGATAGAAACGCTGATATCGTTGACGCGCACGGAGGCAACGACAAGCAACAACAAAACCGCAGTCGCCGCCGCCCCACGCATGCAGCGGAACAGCGGGTGGGTCCACCAGTTACACAGGAAAGGAGAGACCGTGAGACACGCATGGGAAACGTGAATGTTGCGTGCTATAAGACAGTGACCTGACGGGTACCAAAATGGTCAGTAAATGCTCGTTGTGGAAAAAAAAAAAATGCCGGCGATTACATTACTTTCTAATGTGAAATATGAGCACAGCTCTTCAGCTGTTTCTGCTTTTCTATATACTGAGGCAAATAATTCGAGCAAGACATGTATGTACTGTTACAACTTATTTTTCTTCACTTCTTCAAGAAACACTCCACTCCCAGTCCTTGATTGTCATGAAGGTAGCTTTGTGGTCGGAGAAATCGATGGGTATATGCTAGACTTGCTGCACCAATGCCTGGTTTGGCATAGTGCATCTCTGGATTCTGGTGGCGACGACGCTAGGTCTCTGCTTGGGCAGCTTCTTTAGCAGCAGTGGCAGACGAACGACTTCCACCGGTTGCCTCGCTCATGGCTCAGAATAAACTACTTATATAGACAGCCGGTTTATATCATAATATAAACCGCCTGTGAGCCTCAGACAATCAGTCTGGTACGGAACATTTCGCCCCAGCCGCCACCACCACCACCACCACCAGATCAGCCACCACCGAGCCGGTGCTCTGATTGCCGCTGCACATGGGTGGCACTGGAGGAAGAGAAAAGAGAGCAAGGCTCGCGCTGTGCATGAGAGATGGCGCCAGGAGCGCGCACAGCGGGAGCAGCACACTGGCCCTGGCTACAGAGCTGGTTATGGCGAGGCACGACGGCGCCACGAAACGCAGGAACAGCCACCAAAGAGCTGCACTCTAAAAGAAGGTTCGTTATACCCACTGGGTGAAAATTTTAGTTTCATTAAAACGAGGTTTTTAATACATGGGCATCTATTGGAACTTCAAGGGTACGGTAATCACAATTGCTTCGTTGTATCCTGTTTTGTTATAACAAGGTTTTACTGTAGTCCGACTATCCACGCGTGGCGCAGTTATGCTACGTCGGAGAAAAATGGACACTCTACAGCCTGGTGTGGCTGGCATGGGAATGGAATGTGTCCTTAGGCATGCCAGCGCCGCTAGAACAGGCTGCATCATGTGCCAGCTAGGCTGACTAGCAGTATACTGACCTATACAGTTAGGGTTCACTGATGCGAGCATGTTGAGTTTGCACCTTCGACAAACAAGAAAGCGCTTGCCCGCTGCACACTTGTGCATTTGCGCTGCAACAGCAACCGATCGCTGTGCTGCTGTGGGTCACATTTAAAGCACAGGGTAAAATTAAAGCAATCTCAACGTCTCCAGCATGATGCATCAAACTTCACCGGCTGCAGCCTGGCACGCTGGAAATGACAGACTTGTCGACCGATCAGACAACTACCACCATCTGTATTAAAGGATGATAAGTAGCTGAGGCTTGGCACGGCCGGGGCTAGAGGGATCTACCCGGTCTACCCTCTACCCCGGCCATAGGCTAGGTGCGCGTAAACTCACAGCCAGACAGGCTGGACTCCGGCCATGATGAAGTTTTGCTCATTTCGCCTTGTGGCACCGAATTCCTGCATGGATTTTCCGGCACATCTACACCATGGCAGCCGTGTCGCCTCCTTCTTCGTAACAAATTCAGCATGCGCTTCTTATTGACAGCGTTTCTGGCGCTGTGTCAGACAGGCTTTCGTTTGTTAACTCTGATGTGTCCGACACGCAAAATGTCTCGAAGATGATTCACTACCTGAAATGATCGCTCAAGAGTATTGCCCCTGAATACAACTTACCCTTGGTTTTCATGATAATGAGCAAAACGAGAACAAGGTAAAAGCGGGAGCCAAGACAAGTGGACTTGTCTTTTTCAAGGCTTTGCCTTTCATGCATCATAGTGGCTTATGGTACTTCTAGTCATCCCGAGAAAGTCTTTGTCAAGCAGATCTTGCATAGGTACTTGACTGTGCTGTTGAAATGTAGCTTGTGCTGCTTCATCAAATGCAGTTTACATGCTTTCTGCGCATTGGCTGGCCCGAGTCGCAGTTGCCTGTTGTGCCATGGTGCATGCCTGCGCTCTAAAAGTTGGGACAGGAAAGATGTCCGAAAGATAATCCGACAAAAAACGTCCGTGATATCTGAAACGGCTCACTTCTGAAACTTTCGTCACGATGTCTAACAGCTTTATTGCAAAGAGTGAGTGACGAACGTCCAAGGTAAACAATAAATAAAAAAAAATGCAGTTTCGCCCGAAAGGCGAAGCAGCGATTGCGATAGCAAATTAAGCAAGTGCAGCACCAGCAGCGAGCGAATTGACCTTCATGTTGTCTCTTGCTTCAGCACGAACTAAATGTCGAAAGCACAATGCATACGAAGCTACCGGCACTGGGCGCATTTTGTCCACATCGCGGATCACTTTCAAGGTATCGCGGCCATGTTGTAAGCAGCCACTGCTGGAGTAGAACGCCCCTTCTCTCTTGTCTCTCCCCCGTGCCTTGAGCGTGCGAAAGATGGCGCGTTTCTGCCCCCACCTTCCTCCCTCGCGTTAGTGATATTGAGCCACGATTGTAAACTGACCCTTGCAAGTCAGTTGTCAGACCGTGTTGACACAGCAAAAGTATATTTTATATACCTGATTAAAAAAAAAAAAATAGCCGCCAACTTTGTCTGCTGTAGTCGATAGTCTGTTGCAGCGCAGTCCGTTAAAAGCAAACTTCGTTGCATAAATAAAATAGGCAGAACAAACTGAGGCTGAAATATGGTCCGTTATATCCGGAAGTCTGTTGTACACAGGTTCCTTATAACGAGCGTAGAATGTATACTCTAAGCATTTATAGGCAATTGAGCCCAAGTGAAATTTCGTTGCAGTTGGCCTTTAATGACGAGCAATTAACTAATTTTCGCTACTCAGGGCTCGTTAATCTAAGTCGTATGTGCCCTCTTGCATTCTGTTCTTGGAATGTGAATTGTGCAGCTGGGAATCATACCCATGAGCTTGTGCTCGCGAGGAAACATGGCTGCTAGCATTTTATAGACGAAAATTACATTTATGATTTATGTATGGTGTTTTCATCCACAGATGTACAAGCATAATGTTCAAAGAGATACTAGAGCCATACTGGGAGTGATGCGAGACGTAGCAGAATGAAAAGGACAGTTGTCATCCACCCAACTGTAGCACAAAACTACAAAAGTAAAATATACGAGTTTCTTAGAAATAAAGCTTTACAGTTGAAGAAAAACCAGTTTGAAGAATGAACCCGGGACGAGCATATTTCTGGGGTAGTCACTCTACCAGACCAGGACGAATTTTTCAACTCTGAAGGCTTGTTTCTGAGAAACCCTTACGAGTTTCCTCTGCAGTTCATGCTACAGTCAGGTGGATGACAGTTTTTCTTTTTGAAGACCTTCCTGCACCTTGCAGGCTTCCACAGAACTGATGTGCCATTAGATACAGCAGCATTTCAAAATTTCCAGATTCCACAAACACGCGGGCCTTGAGCATCCCTTAGGCAGCTGATATATAAAGAGCAATCTAACCCTTTCAGGCGCTGTATACACACTTGTGTACACCAAGATAGTGCCTCAACAGCAAAAGCACTGCTGAAAGTATACTGATTCCTCTCCTTAAATACATTTAATAAAAAAAGTACAATGATACTTAAAATGTGCCGCATACATCTTGAAACACTTATGATCAGAATTGTGCTGCAATTTTGGATAACATGTACAATATGTTCTAGAAAAATAAGTGGAAAAGTAGAAGGTTGGGTGTTTTTACTCGGTATTAGTGTGTTGTATGTAGCAGGTTCCCTTCAGGCATGTCAAACACCCGGCATAATTTTCAAGTGGCTGGATAAGTGCTTTTCAAGCTTTTCAAAACACAAAATAGTTATGTTCTCATATTTGATGTTCCCACAGCGAGTTCTCGCACGGAGTCCAGTAAACTTGACAAAACTCGCTAAACAATTGAAAGTTCTTAACCTTTTCTGCAGTTGTACACTTTCTATGATTATGAAGATGTAAAAAATGTGGTGAAAGTAGGTTTTCAAACCACAGGATAAAGTGGCGTCTGAAAGGGCTAAGTTTCTCATTATTATTATTATTATTATTATTATTTTAGCTACAAAACTAAATGAAAAGAGCTTGTGACGGTGGTGGGAAGAGCTTTACCGTGAAACGATGACTCGCTCTCTTCCATGACAGTTGACAGTCGACCCCGCTCTTCAAACACATCTGGACTTTCCACAGCCTTGCTAGCTGGCAAAGCTCTGAAAAAGGGCAGTGGGAGCTGCGGGGCTCCAGGTGAGCTATCTATCCTCCTTGGAGCTGCCCATGTCTCCCGACGCTGCTTCCGGCACTGAAAGGAGCAAACGGCACCATGCATTTAGCACACGCAAAACATCAAAGGAATGGTGTAAAAAATAAGACGATATGGAGATACAACACAGAAGGAAAGAGCACTCCTCGTTAGCCACATTCTCTTGTGCCTTTTTTTTAATATGTATAGTTTCACATCTTTTGCACCATAATAAGTATGAACCAACTAGTCCAGCAGCAAGTAGTAAGAAAGGAAAATGCATACGAAATCTATACATGCAGAGCGAAATAGGAAGGGCAATGAGAAAAAAAAAAAAAAAAGAAGAGCAAGTGTGTTATCACACGAAAATTTTGGTGCTGCTCTGCCCAGATGTCTAACATCACTGACGGCTCATGAATTTGCAATGATACTAAACATGCAACATGCACCATTGTGATGCCATCGCAGTTGCCCTATCATCACCATTCTAACTTTACCGTGAGAGCGATGCGGCAGTGGACGTGGGGGGTCGCATGACCACTTTCAGAGATGTCACGCAACACTACAGATTGAACAGATGTAAATACCCACCACCGCACGCCAAACTAAACGAGAAACTATCTGACTCTCATCATGTCGTACCCGTCACACCATTGTCACACAGTCGTCATCATACCGTTGTTGCCATGCCACCGTTGTCATGTTGTAGTTTTACCATCATCATTGCTTCAGTAACGTCATCCCATTGTCATCATGCTGTCATTGTGACATCGCCTTTGTTGTTCCATTGATGTCACTCTTTCATCATTCTGTCGTAATAGGCTATGGTCATTCAATCGTGATTATGCCGCTATGGTCATGCCACTGTCATCATTGCATCATCATCAGACAGTGGCTATCATGCATCGTCGTGGTCATGGTCGTGCAGTTGTCATAGACCAAGCTTTGTCACCTGCCTCTCGTCATGCCATCGTCGTCATCCCACTGTCCTCATACTATTGTCATGCCGTCATCGTCATACAGTCATCGCCATGCACTCATCGTACCGTCGACGTGATGTCGTCACAGTCGTTAAATTGTTATCATACCAGCTTTGTCATCCATTTGTCGTCATACAATTGTCATCATCACAGTCATCACACCATCGTTATCGTTAACGATCATCATCTCATTTTCGCCATGCCATCATAATTGTGCTGCCTGTCATTTGTGGGGGTTTGATTCGTGCTCTTGGGACAAAGGAACGACACCAGAGTAGTGCAAACAATCACAAGGGCATTTATTAAACCTTTCATACACCAATGCCGCACCCGATGCCAAGTTGCTACCCACAAAACATGCCAATGGGCATGCAACAAACTGAGGAAGTCTGACTAACTGCAACCGAATAGCGAGCGAATATCTTCACCCCATGCTACACACAACGTCCGATTGTTTGCGTGTGCGGTCATGTGAACGGTGCCGCTTTCGAACGAGGCCTTGCGAGACAGTCTCAAGGAAGCATGGATCGGCGCACACGCAGAACGTCCACACCACTTGCGGACCCCCGAGCCAAAGAGGGATAGCCACCCTTTTGCGCCCAAGTAACCTAACTGTTAGGTGGCGGTAGCTGCACAACAATCACGCCATCACTCGTACAGTCAAGTCTCGATACAGTCGAACCCGGCTATATCAAACTTGCAAAAAAACGCCTATCAGTTCGATATAGAGCATAATTTGATATAAGCCTGCTAAATAATTGGATGTCATAAAAGCACATACCATTTATAAGATCACTTTATTGATGAAACTAGCTTAGTTTCGAACAAAGTAGTCCTGCATTTTCTTCTGCTTGGGCAATTTCGCTGCCTGCGACGCACGCACTTTTCCACATTGTCTAAAGCATCGGAGCAGCTGAAGCTGCAACCTTCCGCATTTGCGCAGAAGCACAGGCTAGTGCGAGCGCACCAGTCACTTCGGAGGATGTGGGCCAAGGACCGTCGTTGCTTTCCTCATTGTGCCCACTTTCACTTGTGCTCGGTACGATGTCAGCAATGTAGTCTTCGTTTTCGGGCTCTCCTGTGGCCGCGACACTATCATTTGCGCTCACAAACTCGTCAACCGTTGATTCGTCAACAGCCTCCGGAAATTCTGACAGCTCGCTCCGAACTTTGGCAACATAGGCAACGGCTTCGCCGCATTCATCAGAATTTAGTCATACCGAGCACGCGAAAGTTGGCACGGCTGAAGCAATTTCGAATGAACTACTCGTACACGGCCGGGCGTACGTGTCGGGCGCCACGGGCACCGGGTCGCAAGTTTGGCCGCTTTAGCTGTAATCTCCCCCTTCAAGATCGTGCTGAGAGTGCTCCTCGGAATCTTGTACGCTGCAGGGACATCCTACTTCTCACCGCGTTCGATCCTATTTATGATTTTGAGCTTCGCAACGAAAGGTGAATTCAGCTGCTTCATCACGGCAACACTGCGGGAGAAGGCCTACAAGGCGCACACACAATGAACCAGAAAAGCAGCAGCGAGAAAACTCGCACTTCTGCCATTTTTCACGACGAGGGCACAAGAGCCTCTGATTGGCTGTCTAAGCAAGCGCTGCAGGAGGGCCAGGATCATTTTTTGCAGGGGGGTGTCGATGGCTCGTCCGAGGCAGGGCGGTCACGGTAGGGAGACCGGTTGGATGGAGCCACGCAGCCGGGTTTTCCCGCCACCGCGAGGGAAAGCCAACTTCCGGGGGCACTTTCTGCCGCTTGACGTTTGATATATCGGGAGTCGCTGCTTTTTTTTGTTCGATGTAAGCGTAATTTTTGCTATGTATTGTCACGAAAAGACAATAGACGATGTACCCGGCGTCGGCGAGGGAGGCGGTTGAACAAGATGGTGTGCAATAATTTAAGCCGGCGTCCTCAGCTTCTACCTCTTCTACTTCAGCGCCCGTCTCTTGCTGAGCGCGTGTTCCAGTCCCAACTTTTTTTTTTTCAGCGCTGGCTCGTGACACCTGGCGGCATTACTCCCCCGCCAAAAGAAAGGCATCAACCCGATGCTTACTAAACTAGAAGGAGGAAGTGTGGAATTCGTATGATATCGGATTGGCGTCGCCTTAACGCGTGAAATACGGCTTGAGGCGAATGACATGCACTATCTCAGAGCGGTGCTGTCGACCCCGAGGCGACGCGGCACCGTCGGGAATGACTTCATAGTTCACTAACGCGGCGTATCACTTTGTAGGGTCCAAAGTATCTACTAAGGAGCTTCTCAGACAACCCCTGGCGACGGACTGGAGTCCACACCCAGACTTGGTCACCTGGCTGGTACTCGACGTGCCGATGTCGAAGGTTGTAGCGTCGTGCGTCTGTACTCTGTTGCTTCGCGATGTGTATGCGCGCGAGTTGGCAAGCTTCCTCTGCGTGTTGAGTAAGTTGCTCGGCGTCGGCAGTAAGTGATGCGTCGGTGTCGTGCGGGAGCATAGCGTCTAGCGTGGTCTGGACCTCGCGCCCGTAGACAAGACGGAACGGTGTGAAGCGTGTGGTTTCCTGAATGGCGGTGTTGTACACGAATGTAACGTACGGCAGGACTTGATCCCATGTTTTATGCTGGACGTCCACATACATAGACAGCATGTCCGCTATGGTTTTGTTTAGCCGTTCCGTCAGTCCGTTGGTCTGCGGATGATAGGCAGTCGCCTTGCGATGCTGTGTGCAGCTCAGCTCGAATATGTCCTCTATAAGTTGGGCTGTAAAGGCAGTGCCTCTGTCGGTGATGACATGTGAGGGGGCACCATGTCTGAGGACTATGTGCTCGATAAAGAACTGGGCAACTTCGTAGGCCGTGGCACGTTGTACAGCTTTCGTCTCGGCGTAGCGTGTTAGATAGTCTGTGGAGACTATAATCCACTTGTTTCCGCTGGCTGACAAGGGAAAGGGTCCCAAAAGATCCATGCCGATTTGATCAAACGGCGCGCTAGGTGGTGCGATGGGTTGGAGTAACCCCCCGGGCTTCAAAGACGGCGACTTCCTGCGTTGACACTCCCGGCAGCTTTGCACGTAACGCTTCACTGTGGTAGAAAGTCTGGGCCAGTAGTACGTCTGGCGTACTCGTGCAAGAGTGCGTGAAAATCCCAAGTGTCCAGACGTGGGCTCATCATGGCAGGCTAGGAGAATGTCATCACGAAGGGCGGCAGGTATTACCAATAGATACTCTTTGTCGGTGGCACTCGAGTTTTTCTTGTAGAGGACGCCCTGTCGGAGGCAGAAGGTCGAGAGACTGCGAGAAATATGTCGTGGGATTGTAGCATTCTTGCCTTCTAGGTGATCGATGAGAGGGCGTATTTCGGCGTCCTCACGCTGCCGTATGATCAAGTCTGATGCGGTGAGGGCCCCAAGGAATGCGCCGTCTTCGTCCATGTCCTTATCGCAAGTTTTGACGGGAGCGCGCGACAACGTGTCGGCATCTTCGTGTTTTCGGCCCGATTTGTAGACGATGGTAACATCGAACTCCTGCAGACGGAGACTCCATCGAGCAAGTCGCCCGGACGCGTCTCGTAAGTTGGCTAACCAACACAGGGAATGGTGGTCTGTCACCACCTTGAAAGGGCGACCGTAGAGATAAGGCCGAAATTTCATGATGGCCCACACAACCGCTAGACACTCTTTCTCGGAGGTGGAGTAGTTGATTTCGGTGCGTGAAAGGGTGCGACTGGCGTAAGCGATGACTCGCTCGACGCCTTCCTGGTGTTGAACGAGTACAGCGCCAAGACCGATGTTGCTGGCATCGGTATGCACCTCGGTGTCAGCGTCCTCGTCAAAGTGAGCGAGGACAGGTGATTCCTGCAGGCGTTGCCGTAACTCGGTGAAAGCTGCGTCCTGCTCATCCGCCCAAACAAAGGGTGTGTCTTCTCGCGTGAGGCGTATGAGTGGTTCAGCGATGCGCGAGAAATTGGCGATGAAGCGACGATAGTACGCACAGACCGAGAAAGCGGCGTACTGCTTTCTTGTCATGAGGAGTCTGAAAAGCAGCAACAGCAGATGTTTTGTCTGGGTCAGGCTGGACGCCGTCGGCGTTCACGACATGCCCGAGGAACTTCAGCTCTTCGTAACCGAAGTGACACTTTTCTGGCTTTAGTGTGAGATTAGCGGAGTGGAGCGCCTCAAGTACCGCCTCTAAACGCTTCAGATGTTCTTCGAAGGTCGCCGCAAAAACGACGACATCATCTAAGTATACTAAACAGCAGTGCCACTTCAGACCCGTCAGAACAGTGTCCATCATTCGCTGGAATGTGGCCGGTGCAGAACACAGGCCAAATGGGAGTACTTTAAATTCGTACAGTCCATCTGGGGTAACAAAGGCAGTTTTTTCGCGATCTCGTTCGTCAACTTCGATTTGCCAATATCCGCTCTTCAGATCTATGGATGAAAAATACCTGGTTCGCCGGAGTCGATCTAACGAATCATCGATCCGCGGAAGCGGATAAACGTCTTTTTTTGTGACGTTGTTCAACTTTCTATAGTCAACGCAGAACCTAAGCGTTCCGTCTTTCTTTTTGACGAGGACCACCGGCGATGACCAAGGGCTTTGGGATGGTTGTATGACGTCATCGTCAAGCATTTCTTTCACTTGTGCATTAATCACGTTGTGCTCTTTCGCCGATACGCGATAAGGTAGTTGTCGTATGGGACGAGCATCGTCATACGTGATTATTCGGTGTCTCGTGATGGACGTCTGGCGTACCTTAGAAGAAGATGCGAAGCACTCCTTGAACCGAAGGAGCAACTCACGCAGCGCTTTCTGCTTTTGCTCCGAAAGGTCTGAATTGATGTCGATATTGCTGAGTGTCTGAGCTGGGTTCTCCTTCGTCACAGACGCACAGCATTCAGCAACGTCTGCTATGGGCTCAGCGAAAGCAATAGTAGTACGACGAAAGAGGTGCCGATGTTCCTGGCTGAAATTTGTCACGAGGAGCGCCGAAAGTCCACCTCGAAGCATAATCAGACTGCGGGCTGCACATACACCGTGTGTCAGCATAAGGGAGGAATTGCCCTCTGCAACAGCTTCGCCGTCACGCAGATCGTCGCATACGACCATTACCATGACACTTGCGCGTGGTGGTACAGTTACACTGTCGGCGTAAACTCGAAGCGCGTTACGTCGGCAATTGTCGCGGTTGTTCGCTGCTCTTTCTGTCGAAAAAGTCACTGTGCGCTCCCGGAGGTCTATAATGGCACCATACTCTCGCAGAAAGTCGACGCCCAAGATAAGGTCCCGAGAACAATCGCGGAGTATAAGGCAGCTGGCAGGAAACGTGGACCCACGAATTTGTACTCTGACCGTGCACATGCCCAACGGTGTGACGACATGCCCGCCAGCAGTACGAATTTGCGCTCCAGACCAAGGTGTGATAACTTTTCTAAGTTCCTTCGCTAGTTTTCCGCACAAGATTGAGTAGTCAGCCCCCGTGTCCAATAAAGCACACGTGGCGGCCGTCGAGCACAACAGGTATGTCGAGCGAGAGTCTGTCGCTGAGTTCGGCTGCTGTCGTCGTTGAATCGTGCTGTATAGACCGTGCTGGCGTCGATGGGAGGTCTTCGGAAGGGCGATTATCAGCGGCCTCGCCCCCGAAGGTCGCTGTTCTTAGTTTCCCCGGCGAGGCTTGGCGATCGTCCCTGCGCTGCCATTGGAGGGCTTCTAGGAGCGGGGGAAGAACGCCTGGGGGACGGCGAGCGCGACTGTCGCCGCGGGAACAGTGGCATACTCTGCTGGGTCAAGTATTCTTCAATCGCCCTAGGCCTTTCACCATATCGGGGCCTTGGTGAATCCGCGGCAAAACCTTGCAGTCCGAGACGGCGGTATGGGCACTCGCGGTATATATGACCGGCTTCTCCACAATGATAGCACAGAGGCCTTCTGTCCGGGGTACGCCAGACGTCAGATTTCCTTTCGGGTGGGCGACGATCCTCCATACGTTGGATTGGTTGCACAGATGGGAGCGGCGGGACGTATGACGCGGCGGGGTCGAAATGGGTCGGAGCTTGGACAGGGACTCGCCTCAAAACTTCCGCATACGATGGCCGCTGCAACTGTGCTGTCACAGGTGGCGCATTGTTGTTAGGAACGGGACACTGGATCGCTTGCTGCACTTCGTTCCTCACAAGGGCAGAAATGGAACCTAGCGTGGGCTGAGGCAGGCAGATGAGCCGTTGAAGCTCATTACGCACCACAGAGCGGATAAGATCTCGGAGAACGTCCACGTTTCCAAAGGCAATCACGTCCGTCAGTGAAGCAGCGTTCGCGTGCCTGTCATACGGAGCTGAGCGCTGGTCCGAAGGTAAGTTGGGTTCAATTGCCTGTCATAGAAAGTTGAGCGCTGGTGTAACATCTTTTCCATCGTGGTGGCTTCAGTTAAGAATTCAGCCACGGTCTTCGGCGGGCTTCGAACAAGGCCAGCAAATAGCTGTTCCTTAACTCCCCGCATTAGATGGCGCAGCTTCTTTTCCTCGGACATGGTTGGGTCTACCCGACGGAAAAGGCGCGTCATATCCTCGACGTACGACGTCACGCTCTCGTTCGGCAGATGAATGCGGGATTGGAGCGCCCGTTCGGCTCGTTTGTGGCGATCAGCATTGGTGTAGGTATCCAGCAAGGCACGACGGAAATCAGGCCACGATTTGATGAGCCCTTTTCGGTTCTCGTACCAAGTGCGGGCACCGTCCTCCAAGCTGAAGTAGACGTTCCTTAACTTCGCCACGTCACTCCATTCATTTATCTCGGCAACGCGCTCAAACTGGACCAACCAGTCTTCTACATCCTCGAAGATATCTCCGTGGAACACATTCGGCACTCGGAGAGTCTGCAGCAGATACGGCGTTGCCGTTGTGGCCGTACCTTGCCTAATGGTCGGTAGGGACGTCGACGTTTCTTCCATACCGGTGTGTGGGGGCGTCGATGTTGTTGCGGAGAGATGATCAAGCTCCGGAGGCAATCCTCGGATTCTCCTGCTTGCCCGGTGAACAGGGGTGTCCACTAGGATAGGGCTGGTACTCCTGCTACCAGGAGGGGTTTGTGGCATCGGATAAACCGTACCCAGCACCTCCACCAGTTTTGTCATGAAAAGACAATAGACGATGTACCCGGCGTCTGCGAGGGAGGCGGTTGAACAAGATGGCGTGCAATAATTTAAGCCGGCGTCCTCAGCTTCTACCTCTTCTACTTCAGCGCCCGTCTCTTGCTGAGCGCGTGTTCCAGTCCCAACTTCTTTTTTTTCAGCGCTGGCTCGTGACACCTGGCGGCAATATACTCATTGTAACTATACCGTGTCCAGAAATTGTTCGATATATAGAATCATTCGATGTAAACGGGTTCGATATAGTCGAGTTCGACTGTATAACGAATCACACAGGACCACCGAAAATCGTTCGTCATTTTGAAATATTGTTGTAATGAAAAACTTCCAGTTATAAGCCAGTGCACAAACCTAGGAATGAAAATGATGTACCTTGGCAGTAGACGCGTGTGCAGACAAGCATGCTCTCAAATAAAAATGTTTCACTCACTTCAAAGCTGCTTTATTTGAAGAAATCAGCGATTTTCTTCTGACGCAGGCAGCATGCATGAACAATTAGGAATGCGTCTACATCTTCCACTTTGCGCAATACCTCATCGGGTGCGTCATTGCACCGAGCGATGAAAGTGCGGACTTTGTTCATGTGCACGAAAACATCGATGTTTGACACAATCAGATCTTCCGAGTTCAGTGACCCACAGTCGTTTTCCTTCGGGTCGTCATTGTCACTGGAGACGTCGTGAATGCAGTTGATCTTTTCTGTTGTCAGGTCCGCTGCGTTAGTACTGCGCTGTCACTCTCCATGTAGTCATCGAAGGAAGAGACGGCAGGCAGCAGTCCCGCAACCTTGGTCCACAATTTTCCTGGATTGTTGTCGGTGACCTCCAGGTTATCTTCAAGCTGCACAGGCGCCTTGACAAGCCCTGCTTTTCGCCAGCAGTTGCTAATGGTGGGTGCCTTCAAGTTCTACCAAGCTCCTGTGAGCATTTCCGCTGCCTGACTCATATTGATTTCAGTCGGCTGCTTTAAGGAGAGGTTGATAATCAACCGCTGCACAAGGCTTTTCTGCTTTCACACTCTATATAATGCCCTGGTGTAGGGGTTACAGCAAGGACATGTTTGGCGGCAGAAACTCCAAGCGAACGTGCGTCTAAGCGAACATTCACAATGAGAGCAGAGCAGTTGTCGGCAACCAGTAGAATTCTTTGGTCATCCCTCCTCATTTGGTCGTCGAGTTTGATGAGCCACTTGGAAAAGAGTTCTCTGGTCATCCAGGCTCATTTGTTGGTGCAGTAGTCGTACGGTAACGACATGATGTTTTTCATGCAGGGAGGCTTCGCATACTTGCTGATGACGAGCGATTTAATTTTCTTCGTGCCTCTTGCATTGCAGCAGAGCAGGACTGTCATGCGAAGATGCAACTTCTTCCCCCCTTTGCACTGCTGCCCTTTGAAGTGCACTGTCCAGTCTGGCAGGAGCTGATAAAAACGTGTGGCCTTATCTGCATTGCATATATCGTCTTCAGAGTACGATTCAGCCACCTCTAGAAAACTATCATTGTGCTAGGAATCTGCACCTTCTCTGTCAGCAGCCCCTTTCTCGCCTGAGACTACCTGCCAAGTTATTCCATTCTTTTTGTGGAAACGAAAAAGCCAACCCGCACTGGCGTCGAACTCAGTTATTTCAAGTGCATTGGCAAATTAGCAGGGTTTTTCTTGGAGCATTGGGCCAGACACGGGAACGTTTTACAATCTGGCATCTTTGAACCACATGAGAACAGCTTGGTCCACATTTTGGAAGTTTCCCAGTCGCAGCCGTTTCCTCATAGCGGAAAATGAACTACCTGCATTGTTCTGAAATGTGCGTTGTATTGAAATTCGTAGCTCTGAAATATTTTTACACTGAAGATATAGGCAATCTGGCGGGGATTTTTAAAATATTTGTACATTTGAGAAATTTGTCAATGTGGGGTTCGTAGTAACGAGATTTGACTGTAGAGCTTGATATCACAGTCGCTCCTACTTTGTGATATAAAAAAAAAAGAAAAATATTATGCAGATCCAATGCAGATACAGAATTGGAATCTATGTGAAGCGAGGCTTTCGTGAAGCAATTGATGAAATGCTATAAATTTTCCCTTTCATTCCTGTGTCTTTGGCGAAAAGGAAAATAATGTGGGCATGTGCTCTCATGCACCCGTGCTACACAATGTGACAAGTCTCACATAGGCTTATATTTCTCCATTTCTCCTTATTTTATATATACCACCTGCTCCTTGGCCAACGATGCCTGTTGGGGTATGTGCCATTGTGCAGATTACATCATCATCATCATCATAATGAACATGTGGACATGATTCTCGGACGATCCCCTGTTGTAGGTATGTACCATAGTATGGACATCATAACCATGGACACACGGCGATCATCTCAAAGAGCTAGTTGTCATTGGCACGATATGTAGGGCCCACTTCGCCAATCCCACGTTGTATGTATGTGCCATATTATGGAAATCATGATCATGGTCAGCACGTGGCGACCATCTGAGAGAGCTAGTTGACGTTGGCATGAGAGAAGTAAGTGTTTGTGGTCTAATATAGAGCTTATTAGGTTATTATTATTATTATTATTATTATTATTATTATTATTATTATTATTATTATAGAGCTTATTAGCTTAAAGTATATGAAGAAGCTTACCAGACTGAATACCTACTCGCCACACTCTACCAAGGGTTGCACCATAGCTTAGTGGCTATGATGTTTGGCTGCTAAGCACGAGGTTGCGGGCTCCAGTCCCGGCCATGGCGGCCGCATTTCGATGGAGGTGAAATGCGAGAACACCCGTGTACTTAGATTTAGGAGCACATTAAAGAACCCCAGATGGCCTAGATTTTCGGAGTCACCCACTACGACGTGCCTCAAAATCAGTGGTTTTGGCACGTAAAAACCCATAATTTAACTTTAATTTAAGGGCTCACAGTACTTATCCCCAAAAGCAGTGACGCAATTAAATTGCATAAAGAGATATTCTCCAGATCACTTTGCAACATGGATTGCAAAATATTTGCGAAGATATTAGCCAGCTGCCTTCAACATGTGACAATAGAGGAAGATCAATCGAGACAAATATCCACGTTGCACGGTCTTTGCTAGAGTGTGTAGCAGAAAGTGCAGGTCAGGTCGCAATAGTTCAGGTTGATTTGGCAAAAGCATTTGATAAAGTTAATCACTACTTTTTGTTCGGTGTGTTAGAGCACATAAACATTGGGTCTCTTCTTTTTAAAGGCATCACTATCCGTTATGCTAATGGCACAACAAGGCTTATAGCTGATGGTTGTCTATCCGAATCTATTTACCTGAGGGCATCGGCAAGGCAAGGTTGTCCTTTGTCCCCTCCATTATTTGCTTTGTACTTAGAACCGCACTGTTCAGGAATTCTGAAGGATCATGCTTTTAACAGGTACAAATTGTTATCCAATGAGATCCGCGTACTTGCCTATGCAGATGACATAGCCTTCTTTTGTGCTGACAAGAAAAGTGTAGAGAATGCCCTTGCCATAAAGCAACAGTTTCGCTCAGCTTCTGGTGCAGCAGTAAACTTTAAGAGTTCAGGGTTTTGGTTCGGTCTATGACATACCGTATTTACACGATTGTAAGTCGACCCCTTTTTTAAAATTTGAAAGTCTGAAGTTGGGGGGTCGACTTACAATCGAAACCAAAACATGGCCCCGCCAAAAAAAAGCGATACCAACGAGAGCTACAACGTAGTTACAATTTTATGTTTGCTCTATGGTCCTACCCGTATCTTTTCGCTATCCCGCGTGTTTGTTCGCTTTTCGGAAGGGTTTTTCAACATTTTTGAGAGTCTTACAGTGCACTCATGGGGGGTGTCGATAGTTGATGGAAGCGCCGCTATTCCCATTTGCGGCGGCACCCTTAGAACGGCGGCGCTTGCGGGGTGTATCGGTAGTTCATGGAAGAGCAGACACCGTTCGCGGATTTCTTTGTCTCTGTTTAAAGGCATTGGCATCGGTTTGACCAACTTTTTGACGCGCTCCCTTTGACTCAATGTATCGGATGATGATGGGTTGATGAGTATATGTACGCTCATGGACGCGGTGCCTTCAAAGCTGCCAAGTCCTCTTCCCATCTGACAACGGTTCCACTTGACTGCCGGCTACGTGCTACTTCTATGCTTCCCCAGTCGTCATGAGTGCTGCAGGCTCACTAATCTTTCGGCACTCGTTCACAGCAGCGTTCAAGAGGGCTGCCATCCTTTACGCCGAAGAAACAAATCACTGCGCAGCGGGCTGCAATTTCGATGTTTCTAAACGGGTGGTGCGAAAGTGGCGACTGCAGCTAAGCGAAATTTTCACCCTGTGGCGGCAAGTGAGAAATTTCCGACGTGCCGAAGTCTGGACGCTTTCCGGAGCTGTAGGCTAAAGCTTGCGGCAGCGTCGCTGAAATGCGTGATCGGTCCCTGCCAGTGAAGTGTGACGTGGTCATGGAACAAGCCCGGACCTTCGCCTTAATTTTAAGGTTCTGCTCCGCCGTGAGTACGAGTGGCTGGCGGCAGAAGAATGCGAAATTACGCCAACCGGACCTGTCAAAAGAGCCTCCCTGACGGCTGCGTGTGGTTGGGTGCATTTCGCGTGGGCTGCTGTTCTGCAAGATGTCCTGGTGCGGTCGTTTGCCAAATTTGAAATTTCGCTGGACCACGACGCGCTGTGGGACCGCAGCAACGATGACGATGGCAGCACTAGTGAAGACGAGCAGTCCAGTGACCATGTCAGCTACTAATAAATTTTCGTTATCGAATGCGCCCTCGGTTTTTTTATTTTTTCCGGTCAAGCGATATGGGGGGGTCGACTTACATTCGAGTCGACTTACAATCGTGTAAATACGGTACGATGCTAACCTACTTCGCCAGTATTCAGTGGAGGCAAGAATAAGTACATAGGTGAACGTATCTGTCAATATCACAATAGTATTACACACTGGTCAGGGGAAGTTGCACAAGTACAATGTAAGGTTTACAACTGGCAGGGACGGCAGTTATCCATCTTTAGCCGAACTAAAGCTTGCAATGTTTTCCTAGTAGCTCGACTTATGTCCTGCAGGTACAGTCGAATCCACTTATACAGTTGAACCTCGCTACAACGAAACTGACGGGGCGCGCGAAAAATTTCGTTAAAGCGAAATTTCGTTGAGGCGAAAACAGGCCAAAAACACTGTCAGGTTGGACCACATAGTCCCAAAACATCATTTATTTCCAAAGAAGTCGGTCAGCTTCTTCTGCTTCTTTTTTTTTGCCACGAGTGCAGTGGCGCGGCTTTCGCACTCGGTGAACAGTTGCATCGCGACGTCGTCATCGTGAGCACCGAAAAATCTGCGGATCACATCAAAAGCATCCATCACTTTTATTGCAGGTGGTGGCGCTAAGTCCTCCGCGTCGCTGTCATCATCCGATGATGCGTCGTTGTGGCAAACGCCCTCAATTATAGCTTCGTCACTCAGCTCCTCGTGAGCTAGCACTTCACTGTCAACAGCGATGTAGTCGCCGATGTGAACATCGGCCGGCACATCTCCGGAGTCCTGAAGGGCTGCCCATGCCGCATTGGCCTCTGTGGAGGGTGGAGCAATTGTACTGCAGCCTTCCTCGTCCGACGTGGAGTTCGCTGCCAGTTGAGCATCGGAGTGAAAGCCGGCGTGCACAAAACAGTTGTAGATGATACTGCGACTGGTTGCCGTCCACGCTGCTGAGACCATCTGTACAGCCATGTACAAATCCACTTCGATTGCCCGACCGGTGTCGATGTTTAACACCAGCCGCTGAATCAGTCGTTGTCGATAAGCGCTTTTAACGCTATTGATGATACCTTGATCCAGCGGCTGGATTAAAGCCGTGCAATTCGGCGGGAAGAATCTTACTTCCACGCTTTGAAGCTGAACGTCTTCAACGTTATGCGCTGAGCAATTGTCGATGAGCAAACAAACCTTACGTTTCTTTGCCGTCATGTCACGGTCGAAAGCGGTTAGCCACTCTTTGAAAACGGCCCGTGTCATCCAAGACTTCTTATTGGCAACATATTTGACGGGCAGGCTCTTGCCACCTTTGAAGCACCGCGGCTTCGCACTTTTGCCTATCACCAGTGGGCAGCGCTTGTCAGACCCGTCCATGTTGCAGCACAGGAGCACAGTCACACGCTTTTTGCTATGCTTCCCTCCGCTGCATGGCTGGCCCTTCATGTGAAGCGTCTTGGAGGGGAGGAGCTCGAAGAAAAGTCCCGTTTCATCGGCATTGTATATGTCTGATGTGGCATATTTCTCCATTAATTCCGGCACAGTAGCTGATGCCCAAGCAGATGCAGCGTCGGCGTCTGATGAGGCCGACTCCCCACACAGCACTTTAGCGACGATTTCATGCCTGGCCTTAAAACGGGTCAGCCACCCTGAGCTGGCTTTGAAATCATTGATGCCCAGCATACAGGCATAGCCAAGTGCCTTTTGCTGCAACATGTTTCCGCTGACCGGCATCTTCTTTGCGCGCACGTCGAGGAACCACGTGTACAGAGCCTTCTCAAGGTCCTCATGAGCCGCTTGCGTCAGCTTTTTCCGCTTCGCGGATGTCCCCGAAGAAAGAGCTTGCGCTATCGCGTCTTTCGACTTCAAGATCGTTGACAGCGTGCTCTGTGAGATGCCGAAGTCCGCTGCAACATCTCCCTTTTTCCTGCCACTGGATGCCGCGCTGATAATCCGTGCCTTCTCTTCAAGCGAGAGGAACTTCCGCTTTCTAGATGAAGTCGCCATGCTCGCATTCATTACAGCGCACTAGCAGCACAAGCACGAGTGAAAAAAACTAGGGCAAACGCGCTGCTGTTGCCAGGCTGCTGCGTCCTTTGGCAACGGATTGGTTGCGGCTCTGAATTGGATTGGAAGAAAACGGGAGCTTGCCCCCGCGCCTTGTCGCAAGGCAGCCAGCCCGATAGTCATCAACACCAAGCTATGGCGGTGATCATGTGCGTTTCAGTGAGTGGATTAGTTTGGTCCAGCGAATGTTTAGCGAAACAAAGCAGCGTGGGCCTATGGAAGTACATAGATGGGCGGCGATATGCTTGTTTTATTGTAAGATATATTTTTAAATCGAGCTTCGCATAGCAAAAATTTCGTTGAAGCGGAAACGCGCCCCATAAATGGTTCGTTGTGATGAGAAATTTGTTCCATTACTTTGTATAGCGAGCTGACGGGGAATTGGAAATATTTCGTTGAAGCGAAAATTTCGTTGAAGCGACGTTCGTTGTAGCGGGGTTCGACTGTAACAATATTCAAGTGCCACAAAAATTCCGTTGTTATAACCGATAATTGTTATAACCAGGTTTCATGAAAAAACCAAACAGAGGATGGCAGAGCTGATGTGAGAAAACTATAATGGCAGGGAGGCCAGTGCCCCTCCCCACCACCTTCCTCCATCCGGCTGCTGATTGTGTCCACTCATTTAACTGCTTTCTGGGCGCTCTGATTGCGTGTAACAAGCCCCAGCTATCGGTGATAAAGAATCGCACTGCTATGACAAGTGCAAAGCGGGGTCACGGGTGGCAAGCAATATGCAAGCACCGCTGAGGCATTGCTTTGGTGGCCCCAAAAGGGGCCTTTAAGAAATGTAAGAAGGTTGCCGCAGCAGCTTGTCAGCTTGAGAAATTCAGAAGAAACGCTGAGGCGAGATCGCCACAAGCACCTCGCCACATACTTCTCACTGACTTGCACGAGAAAACCCCATGTCCGTCAGCCTTGCATGCCTTACGCAAAGCTTGCCGACATCCCTCTCCAAGGCATCCAGGTGCGCTACGTAGTGCAATGGAAGATTCCTTGTGAAAACGAAGCCAAAGAGTGACAATCATCTGTCGGGCCTCCTGTGAGGGCAACGTTGAGGCAGCCTGCCCTACTGCATCATCGCTGCTGTTGTCGCCATCCGATGCAAGCATGCTCGCGACGATCACCTCATTGGTTAGAAGCACTTAATTTCTAAATCTATAGCCGTGTGCTTTCTTTTAGATGTCACACCGTACACAATTCATTTCGTACCTTTTAAATATCCCTGTGACCCACCATATGATATGTTTATGGTACTTGGCCTACATAGCCTTTAGTGCAGAAGAATGTGTGACAGGCACACTGAACCAATGTGAAGCACTCTGTCATTCTTTCAGGAATCTGTTGCCTACATTCGCAGTGTGTACGCTGCACAAGAAACAGCACCAGACTAGATGCCTTCTTTGGAAGCTTGCATGTGCTTGCCTGTCTTTTTAATGTTTTCAGTCACCTTAAATTTCTATAGTGCTTTGTGTTTTTTTTAAATTTTGCTTAACATTCTGCTCTAATGTAATAATAATAATAATAAAAGTGATTGTGGCCTAATGATCAGGGCACCAGGTTGCTGTGCTGGGCGACCGAAGTTTGAATCTCGCCAGCGGACACACTTTTCTTTCTTTAAGAGCAAGGTGGAATCTACCGTATTTACACGATTGTAAGTCGACCCCTTTTTTAAAATTTGAAAGTCTGAAGTTGGGGGGTCGACTTACAATCGAAACCAAAACATGGCCCCGCCAAAAAAAAGCGATACCAACGAGAGCTGCAACGTAGTTAATTTTATGTTTGCTCTATGGTCCTACCTGTATCTTTTCGCTATCCCGCGTGTTTGTTTGCTTTTCGGAAGGGTTTTTCAACATTTTTGAGAGTCTTACAGTGCATGCAACACTCATGGGGGGGTGTCGATAGTTGATGGAAGCGCCGCTGTTCCTATTTGCGGCGGCACCCTTAGAACGGCGGCGCTTGCGGGCAGTATCGGTAGTTCATGGAAGAGCAGACACCGTTCGCGGGTTTCTCTTTCTCTGTTTAAAGGCATTGGCATTGGTTTGACCAACTTTTTGACGCGCTCCACTTGACTGCCAGCTATGTGCTACTTCTATGCTTCCCCTAAAGCCCCTGCATCTACGCGCCACCGCCGCTTTCTTAAGTAGCGACAACCTTTGTTGTGCGCCGCTTTTCCCCTCACATCAAATCCGGTTCCGGTATTTCCGGTTCCAGCATTTCCGGTTTAAAAATTTCCGGTTCCGGCGTTTCCGCTTCCTGGAGTTGCGCTGCGGGAATTCCCGCGTTAACTGCTGTTAGACGATGGTGAAACGCCCGCGCGTGCTTAGCAGAGCTGTGGCAGTCACCATAAGAAGAATGCAAAGGGGACAAGCTGTTGTATTCCGCTGAAGTAGTAGTTCGCGGTCGCTGTTGTCTAAATGCACGAAAAACGGCAGTGGTCTCCAAGCGCCCAGGCACTACATTCCACTGTACGTTGTCGCTCGTGCCACAACCCGTCGCAGGTTGACGCGAAGCAGCGAACACGAGCAGATCGCTGGTTACAGTAGGCGGTGGTTCTTGGATGGAATCGCATTCACAGTTTCAACCGCAACTCGTGCAATTAAAGCCTCTCCAGCGGCGCGAAAGTAAACAACGCTAAAAAACAAAGTGTCACTTCCACTCGGAACAGGAAGCTGCAGCTACGTAAGTTCCGCTTGCCGCGGGAAGCTAAGGGGGTGAGTGGGAGGGGAGCGTGGAGGAGGAGGGGCGGTTGGCGGTACTTAACCTGGTCGGCGGAAACGTGTATGGAGTGGCTTTAGCTTCCCCAGTCGTCACTAAGCAGGCCCACTAATCTTTTGGCACTCGTTCACAGCAGCGTTCAAGAGGGCTGCCATCCTTTACGCCGAAGAAACAAATCACTGCACAGCGGGCCGCAATTTCGATGTTTCTAAGCGGGTGGTGCCAGAGTGGCGACTGCAGCGAAGCGAAATTTTCACCCTGTGGCGGCAAGTGAGAAATTTCCCACGTGCCGAAGTCTGGACGCTTTGCGGAGCTGTAGGCTAAGCTTGCGGCAGCGTCGCTGAAATGCGTGATCGGTCCCTGCCAGTGAAGTGTGACGTGGTCATGAAACAAGCCTGGACCTTCGCCTTAATTTTAAGGTTCTGCTCCGCCGTGAGTACGAGTGGCTGGCGGCAGAAGACTGCGAAATTACGCCAACCAGACCTGTCAAAAGAGCCTCCCTGACAGCTGCGTGTGGTTGGGTGCATTTGGCGTGGGCTGCTGTTCTGCAAGATGTCCAGGTGCGGTCGTTTGCCAAATTTGAAATTTCGCTGGACCACGACGCGCTGTGGGACCGCAGCAACGATGATGACAGCACTAGTGAAGACGAGTAGTCCAGTGACCATGTCAGCTACTAATAAATTTTCGTTATCGAATGCGCCCTCGGGGTTTTTTTTTTTTTTTCGGTCAAGCGATATGGGGGGGTCGACTTACATTCGAGTCGACTTACAATCGTGTAAATACGGTACTCATCATGAACCCGACCAGCGACTAGTTGATTGACCGATGTTTGACCGACCAACCAACCTAGGTGAAACCATGGATGGCAGGGAAAGAAAGCTTCACATTAAAAAAATAAAAAGAAACATACAATATACTTTCACAATGTCTTTGCACAAAGGGAACAGAACAAGGCAAAACAAGAAACTGCAAAATGTGAAAGAGCTTGCCTGTGGGAGGGTGGAGACAAGCAGCTTCTTTTCCAACGACCGAACCTGGTTCTTGAGCTCGTCAATCTGGCTGTTTTTCTCCAGCAGAGTCTTAGTCAGCATACTTCCTTCCAAGTCCTGCATGCATTTTAATGTAAAGCAGTGTTTTCTATATACAAAGATTAAATTTTGCAGAGAACAGCCTGGAGTATTCAGGCACTGCTCTGGCATCACTTGAATCTGTCATACAAGAGCAAAGGGCAACCACAAAAGGCACTAGAGAAAATGTCTGCCCAGCATGACAAAGCTTAAAATAATAAATTCTGGGGTTTTACGTGACAAAAACACCCCCCATCACGAGGCATGCTGTAGTAGGGGACTCCAGATTAATTTGGCCATCTGGGGTTCTTTAACGTGCACCGAAATTACCGGCACTTAGGATTTGCGAAAAAGCTGAATTTCCTAAAGGCATGGGCACAGACTCAAATAAGATGGTTTGACCTGAAGTAGGTTCTGCAACCTACACAGTGATCTCCCTTTAATTATGAGTGCCATGCCAGAGCAGAAATTAAAGTTTGTCATGGAGCCTTTGTCCGGTAAACTTTTGTAGTAAACTGTACTGGCCGAATTGCACTTGAGTAGGGCCCAGGCCCAGCCCAAGCCCTGCCTACCAATTGAGCCAGCAGACAATACTGCTAGCTCAGCGTGGAGCTAGGCTCACACTGCACACACTGAAGAGGTACACAATGGTGTTATACAGTAGTACCTCGCTCATGTTTTGTAAGAACTCCAGAGAAAACTTACAGACTGGGAAAACGTACAAACCAAAGTTATTAAAAAATGTGACAGACTCAACTGTAGCTTACACCTCGGTGATGTGAATTGTCGCATGAATCGAAGCATGAGTTGCAGATGTGTGCCGAGCTGGTGGGGCCTGAGTGGCTAAAGACACGCTTTGTCGTTTTTGTGGCTTTGGCGAGCTTTATGTTTGCAATGCTCGATCTTGGCCTTGGTCAGCAGCTTCTTCGAGCGGGGCATTTCGGTGGGAAGTTTTGACATGCCCACTACGCATGAAATGTAGCAGCACAAGGCATAGACCTGCATCGAGCTGGCAAGGGCCAAGCGACCCAAGACACACGTTGTTTTCCTACAGCAACGGGAAGCCGAAACAAAATCAATCTGCTAGGCGCCACTGGAATACAATGCCTACAATGCTGCCAGAGCAAAACGCGACATTTACTTTGTGCCACCTGCCGCCTATTAAAAGTGTGCAGTATGGATGCAATGGCACTGTGTCCCTCTGTGAAACAGATAGGCGAAGATACTTATCGAATAAGGTTGGCGGCAATGGCTCTGAATGCAGCGTGTGACATCCTGCGAGGAGATTTCCTGGTACCGGAATAGGAAACTGAGTGCTGCCGGCATTTTTACGCGAGACGGGCAGCGAGTATTGCGGGGAAGCTGCTGTTGCAGGCTGGTATTGTTCTCTATCGCGCACACACCGCACCTCTTCTTAATTACGTGGGATCTAGCAGCCGGAAAATGTATCATATAATCACAATTTGACGATGTACTGAACGTTGGCGTGGAAAGATCGTGTTTTCCGGGAGTGCATGAACTGGTAAAAAAGATGTGTAATTGTATTGGGTGATTTTTTCCATTTTCAATCGTGGACGTTGGCATTGGGAAATCGTACGTAACGGGATCATATCAATGAGGTTCTACTAAAATTTTTTTTAACATAAGAATCTGCACAAGCTATCCAACACATGCACACCACCTATGATTTAGCTTTCTTACTTCCTTCACCTACATGTCAAAGCAGCACTGTACACTAGAAAAGAGGGCTGTCAACTGATGCTTTAACAAGTTTATGATCACAATAAGAAAGCCTTTCAGCTGGGAAGCTAGACATTTCAACAGAATCGCCAGTCTGGATGGGCTATTTAAAGAGTTAGTAATGACGCCAAGCAAAAGGTGGCATTCATTAAACCTTATTTTAAGGACCAACTTTGTTCCTTGTGCAGGGGTTAAATGATGAATGGTGGTAGGTGCAGCTTTTTTAGGAAGTTCTTGATCCTAATAGGGGAAGAGGAGGGAAATTTTTTATCACTTGGGATGATAAAAATGGCCCAGTTGCGGGTTTAATAAATGCCTTTTGGTTGGATACCTTAACTCCTTAATAAATTGAGCTGAGAATGCAGGTCAGGACAGGCTTGGGCATTTGGTTAATTCAAGTCCCCATGCAATGCTGTGGTTTGAGGCAACATACTGCACTCTTGTAAGACTAAAACTTCCTGAACAGAACAATGCAAGAGAAAAAGTGATAACATACCCTCACTTTACCCTTGAGCTCTTCAATTTGCATGTGATAGCGGCGGATCTGAGCATCATTGGTCACAATTTCATTCACCTTGGGAGTGTTCTGTATCTTCTTTGCAGAGCTTGCAAACTGCAGAATGCAAAACACACATGGCTCAAGATAACCTGTAGGCACTAGTGTGTCAGTGAAGAAAATCTAAAGGCAGCACACAAGGCCATACCATGCCTCACTACACGACATGGCAAAAAATATATAGAGTATTCAAACTAGTCATTGGCAACCAGCACACCGAAAAAGTTAGAAGGCGACTCAACCTCCACTCGACATCAATCAGAGAATGCCTTACTGAGCAAGCAGTGGCTGACAATTGGGCGTATGAACCATACAAGTTATTGTGGAATCAAGCGCCCCACTCTGGCGGTGTCTCGGCAGTTCTTTGCGCACATGGAGCATCTCTAATCACTGGAGTCGAGCTGGCTCACTTGTTGTGTGCTACCGATTCTTTCATGAAGCTTCCATTCAGTTAGCATCGTGCTGAGCCAATAAAGGGTGGGCAATGGAGGAGCTTTCCTTCTATGGTGTTTATGCAACCTGTAGCTTTCGCTGCACTGTGCGAGGTTGGTGAGAGCATGCAGCAAAAGAAGAGAGTGCCTGTGGGGTGGGGGGGTAGCGAAGGTAAGGAAGAAATGGTGGAGGCCCCATATTCACTAATTAAATGCATGCAAATTTGCTATTACAGCAACATTTCAAAATTTTCAGGTGTATTGTCATTGTTGACTGGCACAGAGCACCTGTGGGGGAGGGTAGTGAAGGTAAGAAAGAAACAGTGGAGGCCCTGTATTCGCTCATTAAATGCATACAACTTTAATATTACAACATCGTTTCAAAATTTTCGAGTGTATTTTCATTGTTGACTGGCAAGCAGCTGCCCCTATATAACAAATTCTTTATTTACAAATACTGCAGGCCTTATTCGGTCCCAAGCAGGAGTGGTTACATCAATGGTCATAAACAAGGCTAGAAATAGAAAAATACAGAATAAAAAATATATTTAAAAATATAAAAATATATATACAGGGATATCAGCCTTTGCAATTTAGAATTATCAACAATAAATACAAAGTAGGATTTTCAAGCTCATGGTGGTTTAGAGGCCTATTGAGTGTTATGGTCCTTACTGAAAAGCACTAAAAAACAACCACTGGTAGTATAAACAACAAAGCAAGAAACAAAATGATCAATCAGAGGAAGCAAACAAATAAAAACATGCTAAAAATATCTGGCCACAGAGCACCTTCCACCCAGTAGGTAATAAATGAATGTACATATAAGGTGTTCTGTGTACGTGTGTGTGTGCAACAGCATGTCCTGCAGGCACTGGCTACTTAAATATGTATCTGTATTGCACACCCTATAAGGAAAATGTTTCTCAAACAGTGGGTCATGACCCCCAAATGGGTCATAAGCCTTTTTCTGGCGCTCATGGATGGTCCAACTAGGTATGTGCACATTCTGCTTACCGGAACAGAGATAAATTTTCAGCTTCGGCGCCCATGCTTTCTCAGTGCCATTTCTTTTAAGAGTAATGCATAAGCCAATATATCACTACTAAAATGAAGTTTATTATGCAGAGTAACATTAGTTTTGGTCACAAGATGGGGGGGCAGAATGGCAAGACCAAATGGTGATCTGAACCTTCAGTCAGAAAGAAAACTTCATCGAACCCGGCCGCCCAACTGCATAGTTTTCTAACAGAAACTGTAGAATTTGGGTTCAGCAAAATGGTTGTATCAAGAAAGCAAATACATTCTTCCCATTAAAAGCCGTGATTAAATCAACCCTGTTAAAAAGTAACACATTTTTGGTAGCTTTCCGTGCCATAGTTAATGTGTTTTAAATAAATGAAATTGTAAATGTACCGCATTTACTCGATTCTAATGCGCCCTCGATTCTAATGCACACCCGTTTTCCTCCATGGCCGAAAAAAAAAAAAAAAAAACTGCCCCCGATTGCAACGCGCACCCATTTTCTGTGACCTAAAATAAGAAAAGTCCTTTATAGTACCATGCACCTCCTTCTTTCACACAGAAATACAACTTTCATTATTTTGGAGAAACAAAGATTTGCTTCCAATATACTAAAGTTGCAATATATAAAAAAAGTCGCAATTTCACCCGAAAGGCGAAGCATCAATTGCGATGGCAAATTAGTAGACAGCTATACGAAAAGTAAGGATAGTTTCTTTACAGGCCGTATAAACTTTTAAACCTTCACTTAACAAATAAATTAACAAGCATGGTGTCCTGTGCACACAAGCAAACAAACACGTCTCGCCCAATGACCGCAGAAACTCTTTATCAGCGGTAGCAGGAGCAAGCAAATCATGGAGTGAATTGATCTTTGTGCAGCTGCCATAGTAGTAGCCGCCATAGTAGAATGCATCTCCTGTTTGCGCAAGTCCCGCTCGCAAGTTTTGGGAACTCCGAACGTCCGTTATGCAGCCCGATTCCCGTCCATCTTCACACACTTGACCACTTTCCTTTTAGTTTTAGTTTTAGTTTTAGTGATGAAGTCGGCATGTCTTTGCAGTCGGCATTTCCATGCTGATAGCACAAATGCAGAAAGTGGGAAGACAGATGGTGCAACACGCACTACAACAGGCTCGAAGCGCGTACGAGGCGACCATTTTGAAATGCCAATGGCGATATGGTAATGCAGATTTAGGGTCGTACTTGATTCTAACGCGCACGCAATTTTTGGACCCATTCTTCTGGAAAATAAAGTGCACGTTAGATTCAAGTAAATATGATATCTGGCATCATTAATGAATGCAAATTTTCAGAAAGCTACTAAAGTGGGGGAGGGGTAGAAGGAGGGAGGGTCTCAGGAGGTTCACTACAATGCAATCCCGATATTTTGAAATCTCCTTTCCAATTTCCGGATAATTCGAACTGCTCCGCTGGTCCCTGCAAAGTCCTATGTATTTAAATATAGAAAAATTCCCGCAAGTTCAAACTCCAAAAACCATGCAACGGTTATTTCAAACAGGATCTCTCACTCCCGCCCACTGCTTTTTGGACAAAACCGAGCAAAAGGCGAGGGTTCGATGCATCGCCAGGTACCGTAAAGCAACAAGGAAAGATACGCGCAAAGCCAAGACTGAACGGGAGCAAACAGAGCAGCACACATCCTCCTTTCCAATCCGGCTTAAAAGTATCAGTAAGGAGCCGCTAGCCAGTGCTCGATCACATCTTCTCCAACACTGGGTTTGCAAGAGTACAGCACGCATCAAGCCACCATCCTTCTCAACTCACCCTTGGATGCTTTCCCTCGCACCAGTCAAGCGGCAGTCGAGTGGCAGTCAAGGCATGATCTTATCAAACTTGGACTTTATAGGGAACCTGGGCTTCTTACGGCACATATCACATGCCAATGGAGGAAAGATGAGGCTTCTTCAATGCGAGCCCAGTGACAGTTTTGGTTTTGCACACAGTACCACTTTTACTACTGATCAGGTGCTATATTTAAAGAATCTCTCCTTTGTTCGAACTCAGTTTTATTCTAATAAATTTCCAGTTGGGGCCTTTGAGCTCGAGTTAACAAGATTCTACTGTACTGCTAAAAGGGGTAGCATACTGCAAAACTTGGGAAACACTGTTTTAGGGTAGAATTCTGCTGCAGTCATAGTAATCATCAATTTCGTGGTTAATTTCTAGCAAGAAGATTCTATTTGCCTACCAAGAACACTATGTGTCACGGTGACACAGGTGCACATTGGATGTTCACATGTGCCTTTTCATGCTGCTCTTGCAACAAAAGATAGCTTTACTACCGCAACGATGACAGTGACAAAACGACATTATTGCTCCACAATCACCTGGAGAGTGCGAAGTGTCTGCTCCAAGCAGCATGGGTTGACTGTGCACACAATGGCAGTATGTGCATTGCCACCCAGCGAGTTCCTAAGAATGCGAGTCAGTTTGGAGTCCCTGAAGTTGATGTGACCCCTGGAAAGAACACGGGTGGATGTGCTTAGGTAGGCAGTGAAATTAAAGCCACATAATATCAAGAAAACCATGTAGGTATATATTCATCATGATAGCAGCATGCAATCTTATCCTTTCTAATTTGCATGCAGCTGCACCTGCATCTTATAATTCTGTCAAAAACTCTCACACACCTTGTTTTTAGCAGTGGCTGTCACATGCTTGCAAGCTAATCCCTGCTCCAAGATTACAAATGACAGAACAATAGGCTGTCTAATAGAAGCTAGAACGCAGCTAGGAAATAACAGCACAACATGCTCAATGAACAGAAACAATTATATAAGCAATGCATTGTCACCTCTGTTTGTAGTGAGTCCATCACTTATTTCTTGTCATGAATTCATGCAGTTATCATCTAGCTTACACTCCTAATCACAGCTCACCAACAGTAGCCCAGATTTCTATCCCTCTCAGTCTTGCAAGACAAATGATAGAGCTTGCAAATGTAAGCCTTTTACGTAATTTTCTTTTAAAGGGACACTAAAGGCAAGTATTCAGCGTGTCTACCAAATTGACATTTCTAAATTCCCTGAGTTTTCTAGGTTTCCCTGAGTGATGCAGAACTATGTTTTATGTCAAGATGGCCTGAAAGCATATCGCCCGATGCTGTCACTCTCGAGTAAGCATATGAAGAAAAAAAATGGCTTAATCCAATTAGAATACTAAGGAATAGTGTTTATGTTATTCAAAAAGAGAATAGAAAGGAGGGGTTAGTAAAATGCACAGCAAATAAAATGTCTTAAAAAAATTGCAAATCGAGTCTGACATTCTCAAATACGAATAAAAAGAGACGCATACAGAAGCAAATATTTTTGAATATTAGCTATTTCTATCAACTGATAGCAAGCTCAGTGGTATGAGGCCCGAACTTTGTCACAACTGAGATTCTCTCTCTCAACAGCTCGCGAGTCAACCTCAACTGTCCTGACATATTCTCAGCCCGCGCATGACGCCTCAGTGCTGTGTTCCACTGCTTTAAAGAGTTTATTTTGGTTTGGATGAGGGGGGACACCTGCATCTCGGCATGAGCCAACACTGTTTTTTGAGCTCAAGCTCCTTCAAAACGACGGCAGCATGCTTCCTTTCCCGTTCATTCCTCAATGCATAGGTCCCTTATGTTCTTGTCCTTCTTCCGTCACTCGTTCACCCCATGGACCATTTGAAGCATCTTTTTGATCAGTTGCACCGCCCACGTCCGATTTGTCTAACTCCCTAGGGGCTGCGAAAGCGTACGAAAAATCGGCCAGTTGGAAAAAATAAATGCCTGTCACTTACTGCCCTTAAGGGCTCAAACCGCCAAAGGCACATTCAAAAATGCTACGAGTGTCTATCGGTACATGTATTAGGCATATCGATGCTCGCACTCAGACAGGAGATACCGGGTGCACGTGTCTATAATTAAGGAATACATACTCTGTCCCGTGACAGTTGCCCCTTCCCACACTTGTTATGCTTTACAGTGTAACAGTACTGTAATGAGGTGAAGCTGACTTTCGGGAACCGGCATTACGCAACGCGTCGTGCTTTCCGAACTTCCAAGCCAATCGCAAGGACCACAAAGGCGGAGTCGGTGCCATTGCTGACAGCAGCAAATTCTTTCCATGAAAACACAGGCACCCAACGGCAAGAAGCTTAATAGTGACCGTCGAAGCAGCTGGGTCTAGTGTTGCCGCAATGGTGGCAACAGCTGCCAGCAGATCCGCATGCGAGAGCACCCGTTCGAGGCAGCGAGGTAATCAAAACAACAGCGGCGGTGGCTTTGATTAACGCCGTTTCGGACCTGCAGTCATGGCAAAACGTCCGGAAAATTGGATGGCGAAGGGTCCTTGCGACCGAAATTTCAGACGTTCTGATACATTGACTCAATGGGAAATGGGTGCCGCGAAGCCATCCAAATTATCGGGCATCCGGAAAGTCGGTCATTGACTGTACACTGGCAACTCCTCCAGCCGAGGACATGGCGTGAAAGACAGTTCATTACGATTGCTGCCTGTTGCTCGAGCCAGCATTACCGCGACTTTCGACCCTTTCAATAAAATTACAGTTAATTTTTCTTGACAGAGGCACAAATTCCCCGAGTTTTCCCAGAGTTTTTGCAGACTACTCAATATCCCTGAGAATTCCTTGTTTTCTCGGTTTTCCCGGTTGGTAGACACCCTGGTATTAGATTTGGAGGTCGTTCCCACCGCTGTCAACCAGATGTAGGATTTGTCGGACGATCTCGCCGCTGCCACCATTTGTAGGATTTGGAGTCGGGCTTGTAGGACAATCCGAGGAACTTGGGGCGACAGGACTAGGCGAGCAGGATTTATCTGCAGTATTTACATTTTAAACATGGGATACATGTACACAGTCTAGCGTGACTCCCAAATGGAGCCCGCAAGACGAAGAATACAGCAAACGAGCACACAGCTCATGAGTACATTTCGAGCACAGAGCACGACGACAAGCACACCCTAGCAGCCGACAACAGCCGCTTATAGCCACTCCGTTCGACGTCATCATTCGACGTCATCGTTCGACGTCATCGTAGAAAGTCCTCGTAGTCGCCTTTGAGAGAAGGGGGTAGGGGTTTTACACACACAAATGCCGCACAGGTTTCGGTGCTCTCTCCGAGAGCCGACGACCTTTGCAGCGCAGTCATCGTGGTATCCATTGTCTGGCATCCTCGTAGTCAGGTGGTCACGCCCGACCCCAGTCGGCACCTCTAAATTCCAGAGCTGCCTTTTTCCTCTAGTCGCCACGTGTGTCGGCAGACTGTGACGAATCCTGGGGCCCCCATACCGCAAAGCACCCTTTTGCCAGGGAGGCTCCCCCTGCTGCAGAGAGACCATGACGACCCGGCAAATTAACCAACAATGCACGGGGTGCCAAACATGGCCAGCCCTGCTGTCGTCACTGATCCTCCAAACGAGGCGCATGGTCGGTTAGCGCTGTCCTCGCTGGTTCTCTTCGGGGAAGATCGCAACGCTCGCAGCTGGCGCTGGCTGAGAAAACCTCCAGGTCCGCAACTCGGCAGGCCATTCCTAACAGTATTAAGTTAACGCGAACTGTTAAAATACCATTCCAGAAACCTCGCAACGATTGTTTCATGCCAAGAAAGGACTTCACTTAAGAGAAAATCATGTCTGAAGGGCCCGCGTAGAATTGAAAAACTATAGGCCCATTAGCTTACTCCCAAGTATTATATAAAATATTTACCAAAATATTCTCCAATAGAATAAGGGCAACACTGGACTTTAGTCAACCAAGGGAACAGGCTGGCTTCAGGAAGGGATACTCTACAATGGATCACACCCATGTCATCATTCAGGTTATCGAGAAATACGCAGAGTACAATACGCCTTTCTATATGGCTTTCATAGATTATGAAAAGGCATTTGATTCAGTAGAGATACCAACAGTCATAGAGGCATTATGTAATCAAGGAGTGAAGACCGCTTACATAAATACCTTGGAAAATATTCTACAGAGGTTCCACAGCTACCTTAATTCTACACAAGAAAAGCAAGAAGATACCTATAAAGAAAGGGGTCAGACAGGGAGACACAATCTCTCCAATGCTATTCACTGCGTGCTTGGAAGAAGTATTCAAACTATTAAACTGGGAAGCTTTAGGAGTAAGGATCGAAGGCGAATATCTCAGCAACCTTTGGTTTGCCATGACATTGTTCTATTCAGCAACAATGCAGACGAATTACAACAAATGGTTGAGGACCTTAACAGAGAAGGTGAGAGAGTGGGGTTGAATATTAATATGCAGAAGACAAAGATAATGAAGAATAGCCGGGCTAGGGAAGAAGAGTTCAAGATTGCCTGTTAGCCTCTAGAGTCTATGAAGAAGTAAGTTTACCTAGGTCAATTAATCACAGGGAACCCTGATCATGAGAAGGAAATTCATAGAAGAATAAAAATGAGTTGGACCGCATATGGCAGACATTGTCAGCTCCTGAATGGAACTGAAGTACTAAAGTGCCAAACAGACGACACAAGAAGAGACACGGACGAGCGCTTGTGTCGAGCACTTGTGTCATCTGTTTGGCGCTTTAGTACTTCAGTAACCATGCAACAACTAGCCCAACAAAAAGTTCTCCTGAATGGAAGCTTGCCATTATCATTGAAAAGGAAGGTGTACAATCACTGCATTTTACCAGTGCTGACATATGGGGCAGAGACTTGGAGACTGACAAAGAAGCTTGAGAACAAGTTAAGGAGCGCGCAAAGAGCTATGGAACGAAAATTGCTAGGCATAACGTTAAGAGACAGAAAGAGAGCAGTTTGAATCAGAGAGCAAATGGGTATAAATGATATTCTAATTGACGTCAAGAGAAAAAAATGGAGCTGGGCAGGTCATGTAATGCGCCTGTTAGATAACCATTGGACTATTAGGGTTACGGAATGGGTACAAAGAGAAGGGAAACGCAGTCAAGGATGGCAGAAGATTAGGTGGAGCGATGAAATTAGGAAATTCGCGGGTGCTAGTTGGAATCAGTCGGTGTAGTACAGGGATGATTGGAGATCACAGGGAGAGGCCTTCATCCTGCAGTGGACATAAAACAGGCTGATGATGATGAAATCGCCAGCTTGTGAGCGGGGGAGTGGTGACATTGCATACGTGATCCCTGCCTTTTACAGCAGTCTGTGAGTAAAATGGCACCTGAAAGGCAGTGCTAGGGTTTTTTGTGCAAAACAACTGTGCGGTCATGGAGAAATCGAGCCAAAACAGAGTTGGATTCACCTCTGCAGCTGCTCTTGGTCAAGTGGTGTAGACCGTTCGGGCATCCCGCTACATCACATGGAAGTTGAGTTCTCTGCTACTTGCAGTTTGTGGCAATTTCGTGAGCTGACAAAACCAGCGCAGCACCACGCATAACAAAACTACTGAAATGCGAAGCCATGGGCAGCGTGGAGTCCATCGAAAATGAAACCTTTAGACCGACTGCATCATTGTCAAGAGTAACGTCAATGAGTTCTTTTTTCTAAACATCAAATAGAACTGGTTAAGTAGCATTTTCGTCCATCTTATAATGCAATGCCATTATCTCTTAGGAGAGGTTGAGTACTGGTGACAGAAATAAAATGAGGAGTGCCGTCGTCATCGGGCTAGTACTTGAATGTCACGGGTGAGTCGCAAAACATATCCTACATTTGCCTCAATTTCTCTATTAATAAAACTGTGTTTGCGATAATACTGATGCCTTCAGCTTCCTCGAGCCTTAATCTAACGCTTCAGCTTGACTTACTATTTGCCCTTAGAGTCCCTTTAAAAGATAACATAAGCAGTTGCTGACTTAGAATAGGAACAAAGGTGAAAATAAGTACAATTGAAGAAAAAGGTAGCCTTCACAAACAAGCAATTACTCTCATAACTGAACATGTTCTTTTTGTAGACAATGCACTGAATTCATTGGTAAGAAGTTAATTCTTGGAGTAACCCGAAACTCATTTTAAAAGGTAAGCTGAAGTAGAAGTTTACATAGGTGAATATTTTCAGAAATTATTGTATTTAACATCCCAAAGCTGGACAGTGGGTTATGAGGGACACCTCAGTGGAGGGTTGTGGATTATTCTTGATGACCTGAGGTTTTTTATCTCCAACATGCGACTAAATCTAAATACATTAGCATTTTTGCATTCCATTCCTATCGGGACGTGGATGCGGGAATCGAGCCCATAGCCTAGTGCTTAGCAAGGTTAATAATTTTTCTAAATTTGGAAGAACAGTCCCTAAAAATCACGGCTGGTGCTTTCCTGTGTTATCGGTTGTGAACAACAAGGTTTCCCACACACATGTATCACATGTTTCGACTTTAAAAAGTTCACTGACCGTGGTACCAAATTTTCTTTCATTCATTCCAACTAAACTCCTGCTGTAACCAGGTTCTTAGAAGTGAAAACGCCTTCCGCAGCCCACCTCCTTGCAAAACTCATTGAATGAGGAGAAACTAAGTGAAAGTTCCCTTTCGACTAGGGCTCTGTAACTGGCCTTTCCTGTTTTCATTAAACTTTATTCTTATTCACTAAAAAGCCATGTCATTACTGAAAAATAAAAGAACTGGAGTACGCTTTGTGCTGGGAAAGATTATGTATACTACGGTAGGCAGTGAGTGACTTGCAGAGGCCAACAATAGTACCATTGAACCCACTTATAACTATGTTTAAGTGCCAAGAAAATCCCATTGTTACAACCGATAACTGTTAAACCGGGTTGCACGAAAAAAGTGTAGGGGTCAAGCATTCAAACATTTTAATCAGACAGAAGAGCAGTCAAATCCAGCACTACTAGTTTTAACACTACTCAGATGTAATGATGAGCGGCTGCTGCACTGTGAACTTTTGTGTGTGTTCTATGGCAAAAAAAAAACCGCTTACTACAATGTTCCCATTCCACATTTTGACTATATCAAGTAAGTATGGCTACTGGGTGTCTGTGCCAAAAAAAAAAAAAAAAAAACGCGAAATGCAGGGGAAAAAGAATGTGAGCTGCTTCATCATACCTGCCTTTGTGCCGTGCACACTGCACAGCATGCCTTTGTTACCATGGTAACAAAGGCATGCTCTGTCTCTCTCCCACCTCTCCGACATCGGCAAAAGGGCGAATGGAGGGTAGACAGAAGACGAGTGCATGAGAGAGGTGATGTGATGAACCAATAATGCGGTATGGGAGCAATGTAGTAAGTGGTTTATTTTACCATAGAACCCACACAAAAGTTGACGGTGCATCAGCTGCTCATTGTTACATCCGATATATTGTTAAAACTGGTATCATTAGAAGTGGGTTCAACCGTAGTGTCCTATTGAAGCCATGTCCGCATACTTAACAACATAATCGAGACCTTCCTGCAACCTCCAGATATTTTAATAACAATGCTACCAATGAAATGTTAACCAATCGAATTCTGCACTTCCTTTGTGTGAAAGGTGTGTCTAAAATTGGTGTGTTAGAAAACGTACAAACAAAAAGTCATGCACTTATCCATAGCTGATATCAGACCTGCATTGCATGCAACTCTTCTTAATGCGAAAATACTGTGTGTGTGAGCTGTGTAGACTTCACAAAATGGCGTGTGGCTGTGTATGCACAGGAAGTTGATCAGAGGGAGAGTTTCAGTATGCGCATGTAACATTTCTTTCTCGTATAAAAGCCAATGCTGATTCTAACATGTGCAGGCCCACGTGAAAAATTCAATCTAGCTTCTGCTCATGCAAGCAATTTTTGTGTGGACACTAGCCATGCTTGTACACAGCTCATGCACACAAAAGTATTTTTGCATGCGAGTCAAAGGGCATGTGTTAGGATCAGGGCAGTCACATTTTTCTCTTTTTTTCATTATTAAAACCAGGCCCGCATTTCAATACAATAAACGGAGCATTAGAATCCAGTGAGTGCACTATCGTTAATACAATGAACTGCTGAAGCTTTCCCACACAAGATTCAATGCATTAGCATTCTTACGGTACATCACGCACTTTATGGGGGCTGTGTATTTATGTAGGTTTGCATGTTTGTTTCCAACTGCATTCCTGCCTATGTGGTTCACTGGGAAAACAAAGGTCAAATGGGGAGCACATTGGGCTACTGTGCTGAGGGTTTCAAATCAACAATAGGACCAGGGTCATTGAGTATGTGGCAATGTGTACATAAGTGCCGCTCTCCAACGAACCCCGACATGGATCACTGCAGATGCGGGTCTGGGTAGGTACCGCTGTTCAAAGAAACTCTCACGACTTGGAGCACTGGATATGCTCCACTCAGTCTGTGCTGGTCTCCAATGAACCTACCGTAAAAACTCGCGTATAATACGAGTTTCTTTTTCCTATTATTAGCGTCCCAAATTTTCGCCTAGTGTTATAAGTGGATCCGAACAAAAATTTCAGTCAGAAATTTGGGCTAGAACTTTTGGTTTCGTTATTGCTGCATGGCTATCCCTTGGCTTCCTTATTGCTGCGTGGCTACAGCTTGGTTTCATTATTGCTGCGCGGCTATGGCTTGGTTTCGTTGTTGCTGCGTGACTACAGCATCATTTCTTTATTGTTGAGTGCGCACCTTGGCAGCACACGTGCAAACCACGCTTCGCGAAGTGCGTCTTTTTTATTCCACATTGAAGGACCAAGTTGTCCGGACCACGATAACAGTACTCAGCTGCTTTCAAGGGAAAGGTTAGTTTAGCCGCACAGGACATTGGCAACAGTGCGGCCGGGAGGCAGTTTGGCGTCAACGAGGGAAGCATTCGCGGGTGGCGTCGACAGAAGGAAGACCTTTTCAAGTGCAGCGGAATGCAAAGAAGCTTTCGTGGCCCGAAGAGTGGGACGTTCCTGGAAATCTAACTCGCCCTGATGAAATTCGTTTGCCAACAGCAAGCCGTGCATCTAGCTGTGAGTGTGGAGCTTATGCAGGGAAAAGCTAAGGAGCTTGCAAGAGAAGGGCTACCGAGCTCCACCTTCAAAGCAAGCAAGCACTGGATTTATCACTACATGTGCCGTGCAGGATTTTCCTTACGCCGCCGAACTTCGATTTTGCAAAAGCTGCCTGAATCGTTCGAAGAGCTGCTTGTGGCTTTCCAGCGCCACAGTACTTCGCTGCGCAAATCCAAGAACTTCCAGCTAGGGCAAATCGGCAATGCTGACCAAATGCCGGTTTATCTGGGCATGTCATCGCCCCTCACCGTGCATGAAAAGGGCTCTAAACAAGTTTATGTCCAGTCCACTGGCAATGACAAAACACAAGTTACCGTCATGTTGTCATGTATGGCAGACGGACGCAAGCTCCCGCGCTATGTCGTCTTCAAGCGCAAGACAGTGCCTAAAGGTGAGAAGCTGCCAAAAAATGTGGTCGTGAGAAGCCGTGAAAAAGGCTGGATGAATGAAAATCTTGTGCTCAACTGGATAAAGTCTGTCTGGTATAGGCGGCCACGCCCACTGTTGTCGTTCCCGTCCATCCTCGTGCTGGACATTTCATTACCATTTAGCCGACTCAGTGAAGAGGCTGTTGCGCGAATTCGGCACTGAACTCGTCGTTATCCCGGGTGGGATGACGCCTTAAGATGTTGGCGTGGACAAGCCGTTCAAGGACGCAGTCAAGTGGTGTTACGCAGATTACTGCGCTCAAGTGAGCCTGCAGTAACACCGACCGGACTACTGAAGCGGGCTTCGCCAGCCACGCTATGCAAGTGGATTGTGGACGCATGGGCCAGCATACCAGAGGACCTTGTGCGTCGCGCATTCAAGAAGTGCAGCATCTCGAACGCACTCGATGGCACAGAGGATGAGTACCTCTGGGAAGATATGTCCGACGAGAAACTATCCGAAGAGAGGGCAGCTGAGGAAGACAGCGACTGAAGTGCGGAGTGCAATTTAATGTTTTCTTCGAGTCTTCCTAACACGTATTATACGCGGATAAAAACTTTTTTTTCCATTTCGCGTCCCAAAAATTTCACTTCATGCTATATGCGGATTCGTATTATACGCAGGTTTGTACGGTATTTGATGCCAGCATTGGTCACTGGGTATATTCCACTAAGTGTATGCCGTCCTTCAATGAACCTCTTTGACACCAACTTGGGTAACTAGGTATGTGACACTGGGAATGTGCTGTTCTGCTATGTCTGGATGGATGGAAAAGCTTTATTGAGGTCCATTAGAACGTGCACTAGCACGTAGCGGGCCGCTCCCATGCCGAGACAGAAAGACCTCGCCTCTCCACCACTGTGTATGATGAAAAGGATTCCTTAAATTCTGAAAAGGATTCCTCCAATGCTGAATGCTATCGAACCAAAGTCACAAGGGTTTCTCAGGGACAGCAAGCTGATGCATAAGAAACAGGCTGCACCACAAATGCGCCACTTTTAAATGAATGCCTTTCACCCCAACACTTTAGCTATCTGCACCATGAGTGCTGCTCTTCAATGAACCTCTCGCCAACTTGGGTCACAGAGTATGTGCCACTGAGTGTGTGGCAAGCGAGGGAACAATTTTCAGCGTAGCCCAGGAACCGGAGCACCACGCTTCTCGTCTCAGAGGCCGCGGGTGGGCTTCTCGGTGGCGCAGCATGACCATAAAGAAGCGTGAGAGAGAAGTCCAGTTGCCACATGACACGCTTCTCAGTGTTCGCACGCATTGGTGCGCATTGCATTTCGGAGGCCATGCACAGGCTTTGCAGCGTCCGCACTAGATGGCGTCGACCGTTCTTAGACAAGTGCAAAAGAGGAGTTCCGCGGCAGTACATGCCTCGTATACAACTCGTTTCGATGGTGGTAATACGTTGTGCCGCTATATTGACTCAACGCTAACGCATTACTGTCGACAGTCATCATGAGGTCGGCTCTGCCACAATTTTTTTTGCATGAGATTAAGTAAACTTGGAAAATATATTTTCTCCACAAAAAGTATTTGTTGCTGTGACCCTGAGGGATGCCACAATTTTAAAATTTCTACAGTAACAAGACTGCTGCTGCTCTCACAGAAAATGGCAGTATTGAAAGAGTGCATCCATCCATCCATCCATCTATCCACGGATGGAAGAACAGACCAACAGAGAGATAGGATGGACCCCCGGAAAGTATGGGAAGTACCCTATGAATACTGATGCATTAACATATGTTTCACAACTTAGTGGTGTGAAATTACTGCACACTGAAGACTGAAGTCCCACACAAATTATGCAATGAATTCTGAGGTTACCTTTCTCCTCGGCTGAGCTTGGAAATGACTTGCGTGAGGAATGTGAGAGAGACGTTGATGCGGGTGCTCTCTCGAAAACGTTCTCCTAAGTCCCCACACTGCTCTGTGCGCTCTGACCCCGCAAGGTCTACTAAGTTCTGCACAAAAAAAGCAAACAGATTACGAAGTGTATTAGGGCTACTCGAGCAAAATTTAGGGCTGCTTTCACATGCCTGCCAACTTGTGAACAGAATTTAAAGAAGCCATGAACATGACATTCCTAACACCAATATTATACCACATTGCCATTAACATTGGTAGTAGCACTCAGTCTGCCCTGAGAAAATGCTTCTTGTGGAATATATGCGTTTTATTAACAATGATTTACCTATAGGTGCAGCAAAGTTTGAACAGCAATGACTGACAAGCAACATATCTACAAGTAACTGACGCTTTTAGCAACATCCCTGTTGCCGATTTCGTCTTATTCAGGAAAGTGCCTATATATAATGTCACTTGAACCAAATGCCACTCTGGTTCTTTCACCATCAGAAGACTCCCAATGGAAGGTACGGAGTCCAGCAAGCGAAAAGTTTTGTGAACAACTTATTTTCCTTAAGACTTCATGCAGCAGTCATAAGATTGTAAAATGAGCCTAAATTCACAAACATTACGTAAAATTTGGGAGAGTTGGCAGGTATGCTCTTGTACTGACACACTTGACATTAAATTTACCTTGTAGATGCCTTTACAGCGCAGTGAAATATGGTTTTAATCCGTTTATGAAGCAGCTGCACACATACTTCGCAACAATTTTTTCTTCCCGTCTGATCTAACTTTACATACTAATAAGGAGCAACCATCATTATACGACGACAAAGCACCTGTTCATACTTTTACATCAGTTAAAAAAAAGTGTGTAGCATCATATTGGCAAAGCCGCACTTGTATTTTTTGCATTCTGAGGGAAAAGAATAAGATCGCTCACCAACTGGCCAATGGCGACGGCACCATCTGTTCCATCCCTGAGACTGCTTTCAATCACCTGGATGAGAAAAGTAGAAAAATTTGAGATCGTGCAATGCAGGCGAACTTGCATGGTAACAACAAAATGTGTGCTTTTTATGAACCCTTTAAGTGCAAACTCAGCTACTATTGCTTTAGGAGGTCCTTTATCAGGTTTGCATATTGCAGAGAGACAATCACAGTGCACAGATCATGCAGCGACAACAGTGGCTGCACACTATTACAGTCAAGCTTCCTTATAATGACACCATATCCAACACAAAAATACTTCCCTTATAATATTTGGTGTAAGTGTACATTCATTACTTGCTAATATCAGTGGGAAACACTTTAGGTTTACTACTCCAGCATATCTGATAACTGCATATGTTGATGTTCGACTGGATGCAAAAGTAAGCTGAGAAACCGCTCAAAATTTAATCAAGAGCCTGACTGCTCTTGATTCCAGCTGCAAGCAATCCAACGTCGCATGCAATGTTGCTTCAACTTCATGCAGACGTTCAGTCGCCAGAAGCGGAAACTGCGCAGGGATTTCCATGAAATGCAAAGTGCACAGGACAGCCTCTGAAAAGCACAATGCAACAAGGCAGAAAAAAAGGGGGGAAACAGATTTCTGAACCAAAATAGGTTAGCGCAGAAGCTGCGGCCATTGAGTGCCATAGAAACTGAAAGTAGTGACGAATAGGTTTGCAAGTGCATGGCATTGAAATATGTATTACCCAAGGAAGAAGAGCACATTTTGAGCACAAGGACAAGGCAAAAAAATATTTAGTGACGGAGAAATGTCACGTAGCATCACCACTGACCACAGCACCTGAACCATTGTGTGTCTCAGAGCTGGTGTTCGATGACAAATGCACCCATTGAAGTACTAAAACAATTAAGAAAACCAGGAAAGCTATTTGCTTTAAAAGAGCAGAAAGATGCAAAGAAATGAATTCAACTTATTAAAGGAGGATGCGCTTGAAGGCTTATATGTGTTCCAGTGAGGATATTTAAGCAGTATTTGTTGTTTTGTGGCATGATTTCATAGAGAACTGAGCCAGCAGCTGGTAAACCTAAGGCTAGTACTGTAGATAAATGTTTACTCTATATATGTGTGCTGTCCTGTGTTGAACCATGCAGGGTGATGACGTAGCTTCTGTGTGATGTAAGTCTACAAGATATTTCACGAGAAAAACGAATTCTGCAGTAAAAAAAAAAAAAAACATTGGAGGCAGTAGTTGAGAGGCAGTGGCTCTAACATGCGAGATGAAAGGGTAATGGTGCTTGTGGATACTGGTTGAGGCAAGTGGAAAGAACCTGGGCACGAGGAAGGGGTTCACCCTCTTGCCCCAACACCCCAACACTTTAGCTATCTGCACCATGCTTTAGGACATTTCTTTGCTTCTGTCATGTCTACTAAAATACTCAGTTTAATACTTGGCAAGCAATGCTGCAGAAGCTACCCAACGTGTGGTTCCAGGAGTCTCACTCTGCGCCATTTGCAGTGCAGTTGTTTTTGATCTCCGATGCCTTTTATGGGACAATTACTGTCATATTTCGAAACATATAAGTACGAGACTTCATGTCGTGTGACATACACCAATAGAATAGGCTTCCGTCATTTCAACTCTGGTTAATTTGATTTTTCGATTAATTCGATCATGAGCGAAGGTTGCAGCCGGTGCCCATGCATTTTTATGGGTCCAAACTTTCGTTATTTCAATCCTGAAATTGGCCTTCACCAGATAATTCAACCTTGACCAGTCAGCATGCATGTGCCTGACCCCTGTGGTGGCCCCAATAGCAAACCCTTTAGTAGCAGCGTCTGTCCCGGTAGAGCTTAGGGGGACAGCAAATGCGTTGAACATAATTTCCCGTCGAAAACACCCATTTTTGACCTGCCCTAGGGAAGATTTTCAAGCAATAACAGTAACTCACAATGTCTGATTACAGTGTTTACCAAGTTCTATTGCACACCTTTCTCTATTTATTGTGATAACAACTACATGGACACTCCAGGCGCATTTCTGCCTTTGCGTGATGTTTCTTATAAAGTCCAAGGGTCATAACACAGTCGCACGCCCTGAGCTGTATGTGCAAGTGAAAGCGTGCAAGTGGAGCCGATGATCGTGGCTCAATCTTGCCTATGTGAAAGGGAGGAAAGCTGGGAGGAAGCACGCCACCTTCCATCGCACGCGAGGCGCCTAACGTTGCGAGGCATAGAGGGGAGGGGGTTCAAAATTATTTATCCAAAATATATATTTTTTTTGTCTACTTCAACAATGGCCACATTTGTACTTCAGAGCGGTACGGGTCCATTAGGTGGGATGGCACCCTTCTAAAACACAAAAACCATATTAAACTACTTTGTGTGGTCTTTGAAGACAAACTCAATTTTCATGCTCATGTTGATTATATGAAGACTAAAGCTGAGGCATTGGTTACACAATTATACTAAATTTCATTCGACTGCTTACATGCTTAATCCCGCAATCACCTGTAGTTTATACAAACAAGTCAAGCTGCTAGCAATTCTATATGCATCCCTGTTTGGTGGCCCCTTTTCCCCATGACGCATCTCACCACACGCATACTGTCCGTGCAACAATCCATCCTTGTTGCGCTGACAGGCGTACATCATACTACTAAAACATCGGCGCTTCATGCCATGGCCAACTGACCTCTGCTCACAGTGGGGCTAGACAGATTGGCAGCGTGTTTCTCACTGTTCACCTTTTGTCAGGTGACGCGCTATGGCCATAGCGCATTCTATCGAAGCCTAATAGATTTCCCTTGTGACCCGTTTCTGGACCAACCTTGGAAGAAGTTCCGTTTCCTGCTCGTCAGACTGACTCCTCCTCAGGCCAGCGAGATATCTCGCACTCTGTGTATCATTTATGAACGGCCAGTGCCTTTACTAGCACCGCGGCGGGCGCAGCATTTGTCGTGTTCGACCAATTTGGTCACTTGACTAGCATACTAAAGTTTCGGGTGATGAAAGCAACCAGCGCATATAGTGCTGAGGTAACCATGTTCACTGAAGCACTCGTGTATGTTAACACCTTGCACGACACAGTCTTGCTAGATATCTACACATATTTCCTCTGGCTGCAGGTCACCTTCTCAAGCCTTCACGTCACAAACGCAGGAGTTCGACTGATCAAGCAAGTGCTCCACTCTCAGGCGCTCAAAGGGCGCCACATGTCCCAGGACACAGGGGCATGGTAGGCACTGAGTTTGCCAACACGGAACTACCGCTGCTCTCCTTATTCCGCGGGAACTATTGACATGCTCTGGGAAAGCCTTTTATCTGTAAAATCAGTTTGAACACGCTTATACAAAATTTCACATAACCAATGGCACCATTATTGGCAGCATGAAGGGAAGGGTACCAGTTTATATCAAAGGATACGAAGTGCCCATGAAAGCGCGAGCTGCTTCCCTCCCAATCGGCCTCTTGGACACCTCTTCACTGGCCATTTCCCATATTACCTCTACCGTTTTAACCTTCGCAATACAAACCTTTGCACGTGTGCTATGGTGTGTGAGGACGAGACATTACTTCGCTTCATGTCTGCACTGCGCACATTGTCGCCCAACTGTGTGACGTCTCGTACACCACTGACATTTCACTGGCCTCTTATCCTGTATTTATCGTTATCAGTGACATGCATGCCATGCTTTTGCAGCTGGTACACAAGATTGTAGTTTCTGTCACGCTCACTTCTAGTGCTTCCTCACTTCCGGATGCCTAGTGACATTCCTGCTTTTCTATTCTGTGCTTCTCAGTACCTTTCTTCGTCCCGCCTTGCCCTGTCCTTTCTCGTCTTTTTCATTTTGCTTTTGCATGTCTATTTGCTGCCATTTCCACAGCTTAAGCCAACTATGGCGGGGTTCACTTTGTGCAAAATGGCTCTAATTAACTGCTTCATTCTCACTGTCTCCTTTGTTGTTAATGCAAGAAAGAAGAGGAGTTACTCTAGCCTTTGTAACATTGCTTGCTATGGGGAAAGAAAGTATAGACCCTTTTAAATATGTTTGCTGTATAGCTATGTGAACAAAAAGTGCATGCACACACAGAAGGCCCAGCTTTCAACTATTCTTGCAGTAAAATGTAGCAGTGAAGGCGGCAACAGCTAGACCATTATCAAGCACAACAATAGCTGAATTTTTTCGTGCAGTATTAGTTGCATAAAACATTGGCAGCAATATGCGAGCAATTTTATTTGGGAAAAGCACAGGTTTTCCTTGTTTGTGTTTTGTTCCTTTCCTTTACTCCTTTATTGTTTTGGCTTCACTTAGCTATTTCCATGTCAGCGCTAGCTTATTCATGTCTCGACTGCAATGCACACCAATGTGCACATTGCTGTCACTGCTTAGTGAAGAAATGCAGCTCTTAGCACTTGCACTTACACTTTCACCTGTTTTCATTGCGCAGTTGGTTATAGTGCATATTAATAATAATAATAATAATAATAATAATAATAATAATAATAATAATAATAATAATAATAATACTATATTCCACAAAGTCACATAAAAAGAGCATCGTACATAACAGGCCTGCCAAAGCCACACAGGGCTTGAGCGGCAGTGCCCGGCAGGCAGCGGAACAAACACTTATTCAATTGACATGTACTTTTCAAATTTAAAGTAGTCTATGAAGGAAAAAAAGAATAAAGAAGAAGAAAAACTAATAATTCCCTGAGGCGACTAGTTGTCAATTTGCCTGAGTGCCTTTTTTAACTTGTATTTGGTTTGAGCGCGCAAGACGGTTTGAGACAATTTGTTAAAATATACAGGAACATAGTAGTCTCGTATTCTCTTGCCATATCTTGTACAACGCCTGGGTACGAGGTAAAGGTTCTTAGGCCGCAAACAACGTGAGGGAACGTACTTCACCTTGAAATTACCCTGAAATTACTTCACCCTGAAAGCTGCGAATGTTAACATGTGAGGCACGAAATGCATCACCTTTGCAAGTATTGAAAAACTTCGAAACCTCTACAAAATTATTGCAAGTCAGAGAGCCAGTGTCTGCCATCTTAGCTTATCTTATCCAGGTCAGACTCCTCTACACGGATGAGGGATACGCCCTCACATTTCTTGGCGAAAATCTTGCCATTCCTTGTCCAAATGAACTTGAAGCTCTTTTCCCTGCCTTTCAGACGAGCCAGTCTGAACAGATCCTTGTTGTGGCGGGTCAAATTTTCATTGAAATAAAGCCGCGGTAAAGACCCCTTCTTGCTCTAGGCCATTTGTCTTTTGTTGCAACATCGCTAGTCTGGACCAGTATGGGCGGAATGGAATCCGTTCTACTGGGCAGGCGATGTATAGTAGTGATCATATTAGGTGTAAAGTCTGTTATCCTTAAATGCTGGGCCAACTCACCCATAAAAGACCTCAAATTCTCACTAGGCGTGAGCGGTAGCCCATGCAATTCAAAATTGCACTTCCTACTATATTGTTCTAGATCATTTACTTCGCTCCTTAGTTTTTCCAGCAAGTCAGCCCGAGTGACAGCAGTTGAAGACAATGATGCCGCTTGAGTGTGTAGATGGGTCATCTCCGGTTGGTTAGCTTCCATGGTGGAAATCACGGTATCATACTTATTAGACAGAAATTCAACTGAAGACTGAATTTCACTGACTTTTACAGCCATCTTTTCTCCCGTAGCTTTAAACGTAAGCAGTTCTTTTACCTTAGTAGGTAATGCAATTAGCATTTCTTTTTACTTCATCCACTTTGACGTAGGTTTGTTTGTCTGTATCTAATGTCTTTCCTGCCAACTTTAGTCAATGGGCCTTCCATGGTCTAGCCCGCTGGGCTGCTGTACCAAATAAACCCAGGTTCGAAACAAAGTGTTGGACCGATATGGGGCCACTTCGTACATGACGCTCTTCGATGAACTTCTTTCACGACACCAAACTGAGTCATTGGGTATGTGCGGCTCTCCAACGGCAAAAAGAAAAAATCCTTAAAATTTTTTTGGTGCTGTGTGGAATCAAACCTCACTGAACTTTGGCAGCAGCTGCATACGGTGCAGTCAAGCAGGCTCTACGTTGCAAGCGATCTGTGATGGGTACAGAGTCTAGGCACTGCGAGGGCTGATAGCTTTTTGCGTGCTGTGTTCTGGCCGCTTAGTTCGCGTTGAAGCGAGAGGAAGCAAGAAGGTTGATTCGCTCGCTGCTGTTGCTCTTCTCACACCAACGTTTTCACAGCGAGTGTCTGTGGTCACTGAGTGAAATGTGTTCATGTTAGCCTGTGCTCACGTGACACCATGCTTGTTAATCTAGTTAGTAAGCGAATGTTTACAAGTTTATACAGCCAATAAAAATACTCTCCTTACTTTGTATAGCTAAATAATAATTTAATATTGTAATACATACTTCACCTTTCAGGTGAAACTGCAATTTTTTTTACGTTCATCTAACATTGACTGCAACTGATTTTCACATTGGATTTATTTTTCAACACTTTGAAAGCATATGTACAGCGTATTATTGGGAAATCCTTTCCATCATGTGGAGTTCACTCATACAAGTGAAATCGCAGACCAACCTTCCACAGAAGGTTGACTAGCAGCCTAACCTCTTAATGTTTAAGCACAACCTGCGCAAGTGTCCTTATTACTGGAAATGCAGTAGAAAGCATGCGAAGGCTCCAGTGTCAGTTCAAGGTGCACGACTATTAATCTTGCTTACAGAAAGAAGCTGATCAAACATGACAACTGAGTATTAGGAGGTTAGCAGATCTTCCCCATCTTGACAACCCTTGCTTGAAGAGCCTAAAGAATACAGAAATTTAACCAGGCACCTATTGCGAGGAGTCAAAACAAACACTCCCTGTACCAATAGGTGCACACCTGTTTTCACATTTCAAAGCCGTGGTTTTGCTGCATATATAGCATGGGCCCTCTAAGGCTAGTTCTCATGCCACCAAATCTGAACAAATTTTTTGCCATGGAAATCAGGAGGAAGGCACATATTTTGTATATTTCCAATTTTCTGATGTTATCAGTGCTTTCATTAAAATGGCAAATTATTTCTCATTTACACTTAAAAGCGTTCCTTGCAATTTCATGCAAGAATTCTCAAAAACATTTCAAGCAATTATTTCTGCTGTACTTCCATTCAGAAGACGAACAGTTAGGCTGCAAGTTTATGTATAACAGCATGTTTTGCCACACATACATCTTGAAATAAGATGATAAAACATGAATGCAGTGAAAACGAGTACATATTTCCAGTAGTAAGGAATTGTTACTACAGTGGCTTCTTTAACTCGTTCCTCAGTGGCAAGGAAGGAGTTAGGCTATATGTGATGATCACTATTGAGGAGCTACCATAACAATGGCCCGCAGCCCATATGGGCAAAGTGCAGGCCGCCATCAGGCCCGCTGATGAAGTGGTGACTGATAAGAAATGTCCACATAGAAATAAGCTACTGATCAACAACAAATTACTGGAAAACAGTGAGGGTTGCTGCTGTACAAGGAACCACAATTGCAAGAATATGGCTTACATAAAGTTAGTTTAATTTCTTTGCAATTCACACTTTACATCATTATTTCTGCGATTGTTGGTTGATTCAGTCACCAGCTTCAGTCACCAAAAGTTTGAGGTACTGCATACTGATTACAATTTCAGGCTACTAACTCACCATTCTGAATATTGAATGGGACCGAGAACTCCTCTGATTTGCTTCAGTGCTGGCCACGTGGCGACGACCTGCAAGAAATGAAATTGGAGGAGGAGGAGGAGGGAAAAACTATTTGCTCTAATTGGGTAGAAATTAGCGGTGGCAGATGTGGTCAGCCATCTTCATGGTCTTCTTCCCCATATATTAGCTGAAAGATTTGCATTTTCATAACTGCCAACCTGGGCCACTCAGAATTCAGATTTGCACTTAGCATTCTTAGGGTACTTCACCTACTTTTGGGGGGATGTTTGTTCTATCTGTATCTCTAACCACTTTCAAACCAACCTGGGTTTTGGGAAGTCCATGGTCTAATGAGTAGAGCTGAGGGAACTGGGTTCGAAACCCACCGCCGGACAATCTAGAGTCGCTGGGTGGTATGTAACACTGGCTAAGTGCCGCCTTTCAATGAACCTCTTTTGACACAGCTTGGGTAACTATGTGCCACTCTACAATGGCAGAAAAACAAGACTTTAAGATTTCTCCAGTGCTTAGGCAGAATTGAACCTGCGTCATACATATTCAGATAAGCTTCTCTAAACGTATATTCACACAAGTTCCATGCATGGTCTTTGTGGTGGTGCCGCTGAATGACCCAGCGAGGCCAGAGGGAAGCATGAGAGTGGAGCCCGGCTGCATACATGCTTCATACAAGACGTGTCTTTGTGGTGTGTCAATAATTTGCTTCATTGCTGAACGTATTATTGTCGACATTCATCATGAGATGGGTTCCGCTGCAATTTTTTTTTTCAGGGCCACAGCAAAATCAGCAACAACTCTTAGTACAATGATTAGAAGTCTCTGTGCTCCTACAGTGACCAGAAGTGCCATGCGCATGCATTTGTAATCAAGGAACCCATACTATGTCAAGTGACAGTGGCCCCTTTACATTTTTAATGTGTCACTGCACAACGTGGCTGCATAAAAGCAAAGCTGACTTAAGAAAACCAGCCATTATGCAACGTAGATTAAGCCTCTGCTTCACCCGCTCTCCTCAACACACGTTTTGATGGGAAGTGAACTTAGGCCTACACTGCCTACACACAACTGGCTTAGATTCAAATCTGACTTCAATTAACTACCTAGCACATAACAATTACAATGCAGCTGTGCTGAATCATGCATTATTTTTGTTTCATGGTAGAGTTGAAGAAGTCTCTCTGGCAATTTATGGCTGTGTAAATACAATCTGTAGGGTTGGCAGGTAAGCATATTCATGCGAATTAAAACTATAAAAAAGCTCATGCGAATGCAATATCTACTATAGTGGAAAGATATATACAGGAGACTTACGTTCACCATTGTTCATTGCAGACTCAATTTCTTCCTTGGAGCCAACAGGAACTTCAGTCAAATCCACAATGACAGGCTGGCCATCCTAAGTGAGCCAAGAAAGCATTGAAGCGAGTTGTACCAAGGCTGTATACATGGTGGGGTTAACCCTTTGAGGGTTGATTTTTTTCGCCATGTGTGACCGCCCAGGGTCGATTTCTTTTATTGCAGATTCCAATAATTCTAGTGACTTATTTCGAAAAAAATTCAACATTATTTTTCTAGGGTGACCATAAAATGAGAAAAATATATTTTGCATTGGTATATATGTACTCATCATTCATGAATAACAACAATAAAAAAAGGAAATAAACTTATAAGAATAAAAAATTTCATGCATTGTCATACACATAGTTCAAGGCTTTGAAAATGTGCACACGAGAATATTTCACAAGACTCAAATGTTCCTGCTCTTACACTAATAGTATGTACATCCATAGCGTAATCGAACTGCATAGGTGTGCGCACCCAAGAAAACTATGGTTGTGTGCCTGTCAAAAAAGCAAAAAGTGTGACAAACTTCTGCTAATCTTCATCTTATCATCAACCACAGGCAATAAATTTTCGCGAGTGTCAAAAAAAAAAAAAAAGCAACAGAAACGCATGCACAGCGGAATCCTTCCTATGCGCACCCCTGTGAGCACTAAACAAGCGAGAAACAGGTGGTCGCCCTTTGAGCAATTAGTAACGAGACAGCCATCAGTTTAGCAAGTGCAAGAAGCCAAAACCGCCCGCGGAACAAAAACCAAACCGCCACCTGCGTGCGCGCACCAACGCACGCACGCAGGTGTTCCCTTCATGGTGGCAGCACATGACAGAAAAGAAAAAGTTAATAAATTGGTGCGCTTTTTAAATGTACAGACAGCACCATAAATATACGGCATCAACCATTTTTGGACTTGTTTGTGGCGCCACATATTTACATCATTGACCCTCAAAGGGTTAATAAAGCTTTAGTTTGTTCATAAACCCCTTATTGTTTACAGATTACCAGAGCTGTTGACAGTAATAGTGAAGCTGATAGCGACATAGTATGACACTTTGTAAATACAGTAAACTCTCATTAACTGTAACTCCGATATATAAATATATAGGTAGAGTAGAAATTTTTCTTTGCCCGTGGTTTCAACCCATTCGCTTCTCATCTATCTTGAAAAAGTTTTGTACCGGCCTCCACATATATTGAAACCTTGGATTAAAAAATAGCAGGAAAAAGGCAACCGGGCAGTGTCAGTAGAGTCGCTTCCACTCGCCTCTTACCAGGCGGCAACTTGCTAACCAGCCGCAGTCCCAATTTATCTCCCCCCCTTCCCTTTTTCTATAATCATCATCAGCTTATATTTATGCCCACTGCAGGACAAAGGCCTCTCCAAGTGATCTCCAATTATTGCTGTCTTGCACTAGCAGATTCCAACTTGTGCCTGCAAATTTCCTCATTTCATCCCCCTAATTTTCTGCCATTCTCGACAGCACATCTCCCTTTTCTTGGCACCCATTCTGCAACTAATGGTGGTCAGGTTACCTACCCTATGCACTACATGGCCTGCCCAGCTCCATATTTTCCTCTTAATGTCAACAAGAATATTGGCTATCTCTGTTTGCTCTCCGATTCACACCGCTCTCTTTACGTCTCTTAACGTTATGCCTAACATTTTTCTTTCCATTGCCATTTGCGCGGTCCTTAACTTGTTTTCAACTTCCAAGTTTCTGCCCCATATGTTAGCATCAGTAGAATGCAACGATTGTACGCTTCTCTTTTCAATGACGGTGGAAAGCTGCCAGCCAGGATCTGGTAATCTTCAACCCCACTCTTGCACTTTCTCAGTTAAGGTCCTCGGTCATTTGTTGCAATTCGTCTCCAGTGTTACTGTCTATGCATGTATATATAGCCTTCATATAGTCTACACTGATTACAACGGACCTGCGTACAACAGATTTTCGGATATAATGGACCATTTTTCAACCTTAGTTTGGTCTGCCCATTCTATCAATGCAACGAAGTTCGCTTTTAACGGACTGCACTACAATGGACTATTGGATCAGTAGAATGCAACGATTGTACGCTTCTCTTTTCAACGACGGTGGAAAGCTGCCAGCCAGGATCTGGTAATCTTCAACCTCACTCTTGCACTTTCTCAGTTAAGGTCCTCGGTCATTTGTTGCAATTCGTCTCCAGTGTTACTGTCTATGCATGTATATATAGCCTTCATATAGTCTACACTGATTACAACGGACCTGCGTACAACAGATTTTCGGATATAATGGACCATTTTTCAACCTTAGTTTGGTCTGCCCATTCTATCAATGCAACGAAGTTCGCTTTTAACGGACTGCACTACAACGGACTATTGGCTACAGTGGACAAAATTAGCAGCAATTTTTGTCAAAACCAGGCATAGAAAACGGGCATGGGCTGGCAGCCTACTTGCGAGAGTCAGCCGACGATGGCGGCTCAATAGCTTACGCGCGAGGACAGGAGGAAAGCGGGGCAAAAGCAGGCCACCTTTCGTGTACGAGGCACGGGAGGACACGAGGGAAAGAGGGGGGTTCTACTCCGGTGGCTGCTTCCAACGGCGCAGCCACGCAGGTGTCGTATCTTCAAAGTGATCTGCGAGGTCAACAAAGTGCGCCCAGTGCTGGTAACTTCGTATGTGCTATGCTTCCGAGGTTTAGTTCGCATCCAAGGGGGAGACAGCTGAAAGGTAAATTGACTCGTTGCTGCTGCCGCGCTCATCTTAATTTGCTATCGCAATCGATGCTTCGCCTCTTGGGCGAAACTACAACTTTTCTGTTTGTTTTTTACTTTGGACGTTTGTCACTCACTCTTTGCAATAAATTTGTTAGACATTGCGACAAACGTTTCGGAAGTGAGGCGTCTCGGATATTACGAACTTTGCATAAAATGGACGTTTTTTGTTGGATTATCAGGGTCCGTTGTATCGAGAGTCAACTGTATATGCACTTCATATAGATATCAGCACTTTTGAGCAGGCATGATTAGCCCACACACTGCACCCAAAAGAAGCCAGTATGCGTGCCCCCAGTGTTTCAGCAAGATTGTAGCTTGACAAGGGCGCTCGCTTCATGCTTGTGCGACAGTGAGGTGTACATGCTGCGTCACTCGTAAGCATCTGCTCAAGGCGTGACTATTGCGCTATTCTGTAGTTGAGATTTTCGAAGGTAAATATTCTAGTATTCATTACGATGCAGAAAGTAGCAGCATCAGCTTTTTGAAAACGGTTATGTTCAGACGACTGGCTTCAAATATTGCATTAGGGTTAATCGTCATAACCCAGTTCCAAGCATGCTGTCCTGGTACAGTATCAGTAATGCAGTTCCCTGTAGACGCCGACATCTCCGGTGCCGATACACGCGAAAGTGACTGAAAATATGAACGGTATATTGGAAAGGCTCCATATGGTTAATGCGTGGCCAGACGGCTTCTATTATCGAGATTTCCCTTACTTCGAATCTCTGCTTATCTCAAAATTTCTCAGCTTTTACAGCTTCGAGTTAACTGGGGTTTACTGTATGTAAAATACATTTAAATAATTTTTTTCGTTGTGCTAGTGTTTTCGTTGAAGTAAAATCATAGGACTGCATGTTAATAATCATGTTATTATCAATGCTATCATATTCTACTCAGTTAAGTAGGATATGATCAATCACTACAGTGTGAGATCTTGTCACTACAAACTTCATATGAAAAATTTCCTCAGATTCAAAATAATTTAAGATATCCCTAGCAGAACGTTTATATTTGAAAATACCAAATGAAAATTTATGCTTTCTGTGTTTTAGCAGCCCCTCAAAATAATGAATTTGTAACTGAAATATCACACACAATAGTGCAATATTGTGAAAAATTAGGTTTGCCACCATCAGCAGCAGCAGATGGCTGCGAGTACAAATCCATGCCCGCCTTTTGCCACCGCCTGTAGTAATCATGGCCCGCAGAAATAGAAACTACACAAATCAGCACTGTAAAGATTGTGAAATCCCACCCTCTGCATTGTTCAGAATTGCAACAGTTTTGAAGAATTGATGAATAAAAAACCGGTGAAAAGGCAGGTTCGCTTACAGTGCCATCTAAACCTAAGACTGATCATCCAAGGTGTCTACCAAGTTGACATTTCCAAATTCCCTGAGTGGCTTTGCAAAACTCCCTCAGTGATACAGAATTCTGTTTTACATCAAGACAGGCTGACACCATGTTGCCTGATGCTGTCACTCTCTAGTAAGCATGCTAAAGAATAAAAGATAAATGACATAATCCAGTTTGTATAGTAAGGAGTAGCATTTATTTTATTCAAAAAGAAGTAAGAAGGGAGGGGCTAGTAAAATGCACAGCAAATAAAATATATTTTTAAAAAATAGTAAAGCTCATTGTAAATCGAGTCGAACATACTCAACGAATAAAAACGAGATGCACACAGAAACAAATGTTTTCAAATATCCCCTTCAGTCCCGAATTATGATCAACTGTCGATACATGTGTGAAACATAGGTGGTGCTTGAGACTCCACTGAAAGCAAATCAAGGTGGTAGAATGACTGAGCATTTTATGATGAGTCCCTATATTTAGTGTAACTAAATATTAGAATATTGTAAATTCAGTAATACTACGTTTCTTCATAAAAAGGATAAATCCCCCACTCGAATTACATGCACAGGTTATTCATTGGCCTCAAGCATATCAAGAAAGAAAAATATATATTTCAAGGTTGCTAATGACATGCCCTACGTCAAGCATCACATAAAACATGGTATAGTGCTTCCACCGAAGTGGTAATCTGTAATGATACATATCACTCGGAAGCAAAATGGAAGTAATTAAGGTTATCAGAATGTTCAATTTGCTTTAAGCTTAATGTTTGTGATCTATTACTTGTTAACATTGGCAAAAGTTAGCAATGGCAAAAGTAGGCCACACCCACAAATGTGGACGCTGTGACTGAATGGTATTTGAGCTATTTTCATCAATTGATAGCAAGTTCATTGGTATGAGGCCCGAAATTTGTCACAAGTAAGATTCTCCCCCAACAGCTGGTGTGTCAACCTCAACTGTCCTGACATATTCTCAGCCTGCACGCAATGCCTCAGCATTGCGTTTCACCACTTTAACGAGCTTACTTTGGTTTGGATGAGGGACACCTGCATCTCAGCATCAGCGAACACTGTTTTCTGAGCCCGCTCCTTGAAAGAAGCAGTGACACACTTCTTTTCCCGTTCATTCCTCAATGTCCTTTCTGTTCTCGTCCTCCTTCAACCAGGGATTTGCCGCACGGACCATTTGAAGTGTGCTTTTCATCACTTGTACAGTCAACATTTAACTTTTCGGACTCACTAGAGGCCGCGAAAATGCCCTTAACATCGGGCAGTCTTTTACTGCCGTTAAGGGCTCAAATCGTCACAGGCACATCCGAAAAGGCCTACCAGTACACTTAAAAGGCATATCAGTGCTCGTACTGTGACAGGAGATGGTAGGTGGACGCGTGTAGAATTAAGGAATAGATATGATACTCACAGGGGACCCTGATCATGAGAAGGAAATTCAGAGAAGAATAAAATTGGGTTGGAGCACATACGGCAGACAGTCACATCCTTACTGGAAACTTGCCATTATCACTAAAAAGAAAGGTGTACAATCAATACATTCTACCGGTGCTAAGATATGGAGCAGGAACTTGGACTGACAAGGAAGCTCGAAAACAAGTTAACGACCGCACTAAGCGCGATGGAACGAAGAAGATAGGCGTAACGTTAAGAGAGAGGAAGAGAGTGGTGTGGATCAGAGAGCAAACGGGCATAGCCAATATTCTAATCAACATTAAGAGAAAGAAATGGAGCTGGGCAGGTCACGTAATGCGCAAATTAGATAACCAGTGGACCGTTAGGGTTACAGAACAGGTGCCAAGAGAAGGGAAATGCAGTCGAGGATGGCAAATGACCAGGTGGGATGAAATTAATTCATAGGCGCAAGTTGGAATCTGTTGGCACAGCACAGGAGTAATTGGAGATCAAAGGGGACGCCTTCGTCCTGCAGCGAACTTAAAGGGACACTAAAGGCAAATACTAAGTCAACGTGGACTGTTTAAATACCATTCCACAAACCTCACAACGCTTGTTTCGTGCCAAGGAAGGAAGGGAGAAAAAATTGCATCTGAAATGCCTTAATACCTTGTTCGAAATTCAAATCTCCCGCCACCCAACAGAGGAGTGGTGACGTTGCATACGCCATCACCACCATTTGCTGCCATCGGTGAGTAAAACGGCGGCACTGAGCCAAGACAGAGTGGTGGACTCGCCGCTGCAGTTGCTTTTTGGTCAAGTGGCGTAGACCATTCGGGCATCCTGCAACACCATCTGGACGTTGAATTCTCTGCTACTTGCAGTTTGTGCGAGTTTCGCAAGGCAGCAAAACCAGCACAGCACTACATGATCAGGAAAGTACTGAAATGCGAAAGCGTGGGCGGCGCAGAGTCAAGTGCAAACGAAGCCATTTGACTGCTCACGTCGTCGTCAACGGCAATTTCAATGAGTTCTTTTTTCTAAAAACGAAACAGGATTAGATAAGTAGCATTTTATTTTGTCTGATAATACAATACAAGGATGTTTTTTCAACGAGTGGTTGAGTACTAGTGACGATTTAACTGAGGAGTGCGCTGGTCATTGGGCAAGTACCTGAATGTCCCGGGGGACTCTAATCATGTCCTGCATTTACCTCAGTTTCTTGATTATTAAGGCTCTGTTCGTGATAATATTGACGGCTCAGAGATTCCCAAGCACTAATCTATAGCTTGACTTATTATTTGCCTTTAGTGTCCCTTTAACATAGATTAGTGATGATGCTGACCGTGTCGCGTGACAATCACCCCTTCCTATGCTTGTTATGCTTCACTGCAACACTTTTGTGTTTGTTTCACCACATAACATTTCTGTGTTGAGGCTAAGCTGACTTGCGGGATCCAGTATTATGTAACGCGCCAAGCTTTCCGAGCTTCAAAGTCAATCGCGAGGACCACAAAGACGGAGTCTGTGCCATTGGTTATAGCAGCGAATTCCTTCAATGAAAAACATGGTGCCAAACGGCAAGGAGCTTAATAGCGAACGTTGAAACAGCTAGGCCTAGCATTTACGGAGAGGTAATCAAAACGGCGGCAGTGGTAGCTTTGATTAATGCCGTTCCGGACCTGCGGTCACAGCAAAAAGTCTATAAAATCAGACGGCAAAGGGTTCTTGCATCCGAAATTTCAGACATTCTTATACATTGACTCTATGGGGTACATGGTGGTGCCGCAAAGCCGCCCGAATTATCGGGCGTCTGGAAAGTCGGTCGTTGACTGTACACTGCCAACTCCTCCAGCCGACGACACGGCGTCAAAAGACCTATTTGTTACGATTCTTCTCTGTTACGCGTGCAAGCATTACCACTACTTTCGTTCCCTTTCAATAAAATTACAGCTGATACAGCTTTTCCCTGATAGAAGCACTTCCCTGAGTTATTCCTGAGTATTTCCAGACTATTCAATATCCCTGAGAATTCCCAGTTTTCCCGGTTGGTAGACACCCTAATATAATATTTGTGGTTTTAAGTGCCAAAACCACTTTCTGATTATGAGGCACGCCGTAGTGGAGGACTCCGGAAATTTTGACCACCTGGGGTTCTTTAACGTGCACCTAAATCTAAGCAAACGGGTGTTTTCGCATTTCGCCCCCATCGAAATGCGGCTGCCGTGGCCGGGATTCGATCCCGCGACCTCATGCTCAGCAGCTCAACACCATAGCCACTGAGCAACCACGGCGGGTCTGTAGACACCCTATCAGCTAGTTGGTGAAAGACACAAGGAAAGCGATAAAATTTGTGGATGCCTTGGGGTTTTGGTAATGTTTGACAATGATCCGTAGTGGTCAAGCATGCGCAGATGCGAACAATAGTGCCTGTTGCACACTTTACCGACAGCTACTGGCATTATCAGCAGGCTTTTAGCTCTGAAGAAGCACACCACTGCATGGTTTACAAATTATTTGTGACAGCTGGCGAACGTCCAAGAATCACTGTCGTCCTGTAGTACTGCATTTCTTCTTATAGCCTATGGAACATGCTCGAAACTGTGGCACATAACCTTATTTTCTATGACTGAACAATGCGCAGACGTATGGCCGGGCACACACTCGAGTTGTGTCACCTAACTCGAGGTCTGCGCAAGCTGAGCGCGCACTAGGCGAAGTCATCGTGAACATAAATGCGCATTCTCACTTTTATCATGTGGAATCTGTCACCGGTATAAATGCTTTTCGGGATGTACTGCTTTCAAATGCAGGTGATTCGTCTTGCTAAATGTAGTTTTCAATGACAAAGTGCACGTTTTCGATACAGCAATACCTCAAAGTAATGAATAATTTTCGGCAGTCCCGTGATATTTGTCATGTCGAGATCTCACTATTAGCTTTGCGTACTCCCTGGTTAAACTCTGTCTCACAATATGTCGCTACCAGCATTGTACCTGTACGCCCCCTGAATAAAGCTAAAAGTGGACACATTCTTTTATCATGCCCCCTGCTTTGGTAAGGGAGGGCAGATGAAGAGGGACGCGCCCTCTCTTTTGGTGGAGCAGAGTCACATAGTTACGTCGTGCAGTCATTGCGACAACAAGCGCGCGTGCTGCCGGCAGTGCCTTTTGTTTTCTTGATTATTTTTTTATTTTAGCTGTGTGAGCGCCATGACACTTGCTCCTGGCCACCATACTTCACTCAAGACAGCAGTACGTGCACCGCCTTTTGTGTAAGTTCTGCTGCCGTCAGTGTCACTGCTGACGTTTTTCTTGCACGAGTCTATGTTACGAAGTATGAAGAATGCAACAATGCAGGAATGCAGTTCCCTTATAACGAAAAGCTTTGGCATAATGTGATTTGAAGAACATTGGAGGTGTAAGTTTGACTGCCGTGAATGGAAGCATGAACGTGCCGCTGTTGGCAGATTTGTACATAAGGCATTTTTTTTTGTTCTTTGTAATCGTTGCTAGAAAGCACAGAGAGCAGTTTTTGTAAAGTATGTTACATGATAAGAATTTTGTAAAAAATGGGCGAGCTATGAAAGCTGAGCAGCACAGTCGGACTGGCACTTGTTTATATGTTATGGATGTTTAGTCTGCTCTATTTTCATTGCTGATGCACTCCAAACATAAGAAAGAAGTGTAATTTTTTTTAATTGTATAGCATTTATTCGCAGCTGCTGCAAGAAATTACATTCTATAGTGTCTAATGACTCGGTATGTTTGTAGAAATTCGTCAAAAGTGTTTCAGGGTCCCTTTAAATATACGGCTCCACGAACAAGTCCAAAATGGTAAATGCCGCATACCTACAGTGCCGTCTGCACATTTAAAAAGCGCGCCAATTACATAACTTTTTCTTTCCTGTCATGTGCTGCCGCTGTGTGGGAATACAGCGAATTCTTTTTATCGCACATCCCTCTCTGTTTCCGTTGCATGGTTTGTTTTAGAGCTAGTTTGCTCCAGCACGTCTATGTACTACTGCTCGCACATTGGTGCGTGCACATGCGGGCGGCGGCTTGGGTTCTGTTGCGGTGGTTTTGGCTTATTGCGCTCGCAAAACTGATGGCTATCTCATTACTGATCGCTCAAAGGGCCATCGCCTGTTTCTCGATCGTTTAGTGCTCACAGGGGTGCGCATAGGAAGGATGCCCTGCTTTTCCTTTTCTTTTTTTTTTTTTTCTGAGACTCGCAAAGACTAATCGCCTCTGGTTGTCAATAAGATGAAGATTAGCAGAAGTTTGTCACAAGTTTTGCTTTTTTGACGGGCACACAACCGCAGTTTTCTTGAGTGTGCTCACCTACGTGGTTCGACTACACTATGAGTGTAAATATTAGTGTAAGAGCAGGAACATTTGACACTTGCGAAATATTCTCGTGCGTGCATTTTCTAAGCCTTGAACTAGTATGTGTATAACAATGCATCAAATTTTTAATTCTTATAAGTTTATTTCCTTTCTTATTGTTGTTATTCATGAATAAAGAGTACATATATACCAACACAAAATATATTTTTTTCACTTTACGGTCACCCTAGAAAAATTACGAAAATTTTTTTTTGAAATAGGTCCCTCAGAAGAATTGGAATCTGCATTAAAAGAAATTGACCTTAGGCGGCCGCATATGGCGAAAAAAATCGTCCCTGAAAGGGTTAATCTTTAATATGACTGAAAATTAGGAAGCAAAACCGTATAAATAAACGCCCAGACAGGAAAGAGTGTCACCAATACATCTTCGACACTGAGCTACAATAATCAGTTCATATAATGTATGTTAGAATAAGCATGAATGGTGGCAATCTCACTTCCATTGTTATCAGGTGATTCCAGTGTGCAAATGTGTCTTGCTGTCTGTTACGAGAAGTGCATGAGCGTGAGCACAATAGACAACAGCATTTTGTCGAGCTATTTCATTGCAAACACAGGAGTAAGCTCACAATTGAACCTATGCTGTTTCTTTCTATACACTGTGCATATTTTATTGTATTGCGCCAATAATATACGAATGAAGTAATATAAATGTGCTACAAGCACATGAACTGGCAGATCATTCTATCACTATATTTTTTGGGGTAAAACAACAAAAAGAAAAAGAAAAAAAAAGATTAAAACCATCAACTAGGGCCCAAACAAACCATATGATGACTACACTACATTTATAGGATCGGTGCAAGTCCATTTGAACGATCCTGTCAGCACTGCTTAACATCGGACCTGCTCGCAAAGATAAGAGCTAACAGTTACTTTCGACAATAGTCATGAATATCACTGGCATGGGTGAATTTAGATCAAAACGGTACAGCTTTCTATCCACCTACTTTAACACATATGCACGGTCCTTTTGTTCCAGAAAAACAAATAGTTCTTGCCCCTTTGGCACAGCTAACAAGGCCTAGTACAAGCTGTCAGTGGCAAATGTAACTACTCTAGCTATAAGATATTGAGTTATAAAAGATAATCCCACATCTTTCTTTGCATTTCTGCAAAAATTGCACCTTGCTACTTTCTGGGTTTTTCCAGTTTTTTAAACTTTTTCTTTACTTTTGGATTGCTCTGTATATACAAGCTCACAAGTCACAACAGTCAACAAGTTGACTGCCCGCAGACAAAACAGTTGCAAGTCTATGGCAGTGACAAATAAATACCAAAGCAAAGTATTGGAAATGCAAACGAGTCACTGACCACATTGTCTCTAATCTGCAGGTGCTTTCCGTCACCGTTGTCCAAGAGGTCTAGGATATTTTCGTTATAGATTTCCATGTAGGAGACTCGTAATAAGTACTCCCGTTCTGGCACCTGTACCACAATAAAAACACCTTTTGGTAAGTGAGCACTTTAAACAAAACTACTACTATATTTGCTTGCACAAAACCTGAACATATTGGGGAATCGTGGCAGGGTAGTATGGTAGTAGGGGGCTCTTGTGCCAGTTGAGTGCATGAATACTCAGTAAAGATTCAGACGACATTGCGAATAATACACAGAATATCGCAGCAAACATTGGCTAGGCACTATGGCCACATTTATTCAAGATTCAGCACTACTGATCAAGTTCAGCTTAATTCATTTTTGCCACTCTCATCACCACCAGAGCCTACTAACTCGCCACTACACTCAGAAAAAATTCGGGTTTACGTGCCAAAGCCATTATAAGATTGTGAGACATACTGTAGTTCGGAACTAGAGTGTACTAGAACCTAAGAGTGTCCGGAACGGGCGCTCTTTCAATGCATTTAAAGTGAAGCATTAAAGTGAAGTAACGACCGTAACGCCGTTGGGGGCGCTGCGACCGGTAGCACTCACGCGGCTTAGTGCAGAGGTAGAATGTCTGCTTCCCATGCAAAAGACCAGGGTTCGAATCTCAGCAAAGAGTAGTGTTTTTCTCTTTTTTTTTTTTTACTGCTTCATGCATTGATGTTTATATTATTAATACTGCTGCTTAATAGCTGCTATGTAATGCAAGAACGAGTGAACCATAACATGGAGGAAACAGAACAAAATTACATTTTTTACCTTGAGCAATAATTTTTGCAGCGCCACCTCACGGGAATGACCAAAACTATCCCAACCAAAGCATGGCCTCCGTGACTTGTACACATACACAAGCCTGCCGACGCCCGCTTGACAGGCTTTGCTTGCTTCGCTGGCTGTGCTTTCCAAAGCCATTGATACAAAAGGGAAACGGGCTGTAGTAGCAGACATTCAGTGACCGTGAAACGGTGCGGTTAGAATTACCAGAGTGCATGCTTCTTGCATACCATCAGCGATGGGAGACTTCTCTCTTGGGGTGCATTCAGTGTATAAATATGCGCGTTGACACAGAATATGCAGTATTCGAACCTGGGCTGTTTTGCGGTCACTGAACGCCTTCTACTACAGCCAGTTTCCCTTTTGCATTGATGGCTTCAAAAAGCACAGCCAGCAAAGCAATCGGAGCCTGTCAAGCCGGCGTTGGCAGGCTTGTGTATGCGTATAGGTGTAGGAGGCCATGTTTTGGTTGGGATAGTTTGGTTAATTCCCGTGAGGTGGTGCTGCAAAAATAATCTTTCAACATTAAAAAATTTAATTTTGTTGTTATTCCTTCACTCTTTGTTGCCTTACAGAGCAACAGAAGCAAGTATTAAGCAGCAGTATAAATAATATAAACATCAAAGCGTGAAGTATTAAAAGAAAAGAGAAAAACACTACACCTTGCTGAGATTCGAACCCAGGTCTTTTGCGTGGGAAGCAGACATTCTACCTCTGCACCACGCCGCGTGAGTGCTACCGATCGCAGCGCCCCCAACGGCGTTACAGTCGTTTGGCTTCACTTTTGGAAGCGCGTTCCAGGCACTTTCCAATTCTACGCCACTTTAGCGGAAGTCTGGATTTATCTGGCCATCTGGGGTTCCTTACCATGCCCCCTATGCACAATACACAAGCACTTTTGCCTTCCACCTACACCAAAATGTGGTCGCTGCAGCCAGGATTGAACCCGATACCTCCCTGGTACACTCCGAAAGATAGTACAGTGTGTGTGTGTAAGCGTGCGTGTGCATTGCGGGAGGATTTTAGCCGAGTAAATACAATACTTCTACAAAAATCGCCTTACAAACTTGAACTCAGCGTACTGTGGGTGCACAAGCAAAATTTTTAATAATGTGCCATTAATGAGAGCAACAAACACATGCGGTAGAAGGCTTCTCTCGGCATAATAAAGGTAAGTCTTACAGAATTTAAAACACTTAAAGGTGCAGTGCATGTAAGTAGGCTGCCTGTTTAAGTTCATGCAATTATGTTCACACTAACTGAGCATTATTCATATCATGAGAAGCCAACAAACAAAGACACCAAGGACAACATAGGGGAAATTACTTGTACTTACTAATTGAATTAAAGAAATGATAAATAAATGGTAATGAAAGTGCATGAAGAAACAACCTGCTGCAGGTGGGGAACAATCCCAAGTTTTTGCATTACACATGCAATGCTTATTAAGCGATGCTTATTGGGCATTACATGTGCAATGCTTATTGAGCATTATGCCACACAAGATGCAGCTGTAAACAGGTGGCCAGCCAAAAACAGCTTATCTTGAATGTCTTACATTTTGGATGATGTCGAAGATAGCATTTATGGCCAGGGGGATAAGGCCAGGCTGGCTGCTGTTTCCCATCATTGTATGCGTCTTACCAGAAGACGTTTGACCAAAGGCAAAGATGGTCCCTGGAAAGAGCATCAATGTTTCAGCAAAGCAATGAGTGGGAGAAGGTGGCTAATGCATGCACACTTGAGCAAAGAGTTGAAACATTTAGAGAAACAGTCACTCAAAGTGAAAGGGGAAAGAAACATCCAATTAAGAGGTTTCACATGCAAAAACAATATAATCATGAGGCCAACCGTAGTGTGGCACTTCAGATTAATCTTCACCACCTGGGGTTCTTTATTGTGCAGCTAAATCTAAGAGCACAAGCATTTTTTATTCTTTCATTGCATCCCCATCGAATGCGGCTCCTGCGGCCAGCACTAAACCTGTGACCTCGAGCTCAGTAGCATAACACCATAGCCATTAAGCTACAGTAGCGGGTCTGGAGAGAAATACAGTACAGCCGAAACCCAAGATAACAAAATCCCGCAACAACGAAATTCTCGCGACAATAAAACATTTTCGTATTCCCAGCAAACAGCCATAGGATTCAATGCATTTCGAACCTCTCGGCAACAAAATGTCGCTGTACTGCAATCCCGCATCAACGAAGTTTACCAGAACATTACTCTGCATATTACCTATTCGCATAAGCCTAGTAGGCTCCAAAATGTGCTCAAATTCGATTGTTTTGCACTAAAATTACGTAAAATACCACCACATTACTACTTGTGTGGGTGCCGCCATTTTCATTCACAGAAACAACCAAGCGCCAGAAGCAGTCAGTGCGCTGGAAACACGTCATGGCCGCCACCTTGTTTGTTGATCGCCCGTTTGAAGCGGCACGCATGTTGCTACCCATGTTGCTACCGACATGTAACGACGGTTTTTGCAAGCCTATTATAGGTGGGATCGTAAATCGTTCGAAACGCGCATACAGTTTGTGTTCCCCACGGCCTATGCCCATCATGTGAGGCGAAACTGAACACAAACTAAATGCGCGTTTCGAAGTACAATCGCTGATCAAGGCAGTGCACTGCGTAATGTATGCCTTGGTGATAAAAATGCAGCAAAAACAAGAAAATCCACGTCCCACCCACTTGGAATTGTTTATGGCGCTTGAGATGGCGGTCGCAAAATATGCAGTGTCACGCATCGGGCCATGATTCAGCGATCGTCCGGTAATATGCATCCCTTGCTTCAAGAACGCTGGTTTTGGTGCCACCCGACAGGCATCGCGTGCGGATTCGGCGCCGGCCATAGATTTGTATGAAAAGGCCGTTATCTCTATCGTTTGCTTTCGGGTACACAAGATACAATCACTTTTGCACTCGGCACTGGATGTGTCTGCGCCTATGCGCAACATCATGCACTGGGGAAATGCTGCTGCATGTGCTGTCGCTCTGCGTGCAGTACCGAGTTACTCAAAATCTCGCAAAAGTGACCGCATCTCCGAAAGCAATCTACCGGGAATACTGGGCTACGGTAGTGCTGCCACTGCTTGTACTGTTGGCAATGCGGTTCTACATCCTCGAGCAAAGCTTGCAAAGCAGGCTAACGGAATTTTGACATCAAAGTTTTGTTCTGTGATGGATTACCTATCTGTGCTGTCTCTTTCCGCAACAACGAAATTTGTCAAGAGAGCGAAGTTTTTCGCATTCCCCGCCGATTTTGCTATTGCCAAGTCAACTATAGAACCTCATTGATGTGTTCCCATTACGCACGTTTTTCCGGCGCCAACGTTTGCAATCGAGAACACGAAAAATGACCCAACAGAGTTCTAATTTTTTACTGGTTCATACATTCCCAGAAAACATGATTTTTCGGCATCAATGTTCAGTACATCGTCAAACTGCAATAGTATGACACATTTTCCGGCTGCAAGATCCCATGTAAACAAGAAAATGTGCGAGGTAAGCGTGATCTAGTACAGTACATAGCTGCTTGCCACGGCAGCTTCACTGCAATACTCGCCTGCCAGTCTCACGTGAAAACGCCGGCGCGCACTCAGTTTCTCATTTTGGTACCAAAAAAGTTTTCTGCGCAGTCGTTGCACGAGGCATTCCTGGCTATCACCGCCAATCCTACTGCGATAAGCATCTTCCACTAGTTGTTTCACAGCGCGTGGTGCCGTCGGAAGCATAGCGCACACTTTTAAGCGATAACCGAAATGAGCCGCTGTTCCCTGCTGCAGACTGCGATCATACATGTTTTCTGGCTGCTAGATCCCATGTGAACAAGAAAAGCCGTAAGGAACACGCTATCGAAAACAGTACATAGCCACCTGCCTCACATGAAAAATGACCACGCACGCCGCATTCCTAGCTATTGCCGTCAGACTTATTGCGATAAGCATCTTCACCCATCTGTATTACAGCGCATGGTGCGTAGTGCCATTGGTAGCATATTGCAAGCTTTTAGAAGGCGATAATCCAAACACGCTGCCATTCCCCGCTGCAGGTGGCACGATGTGGGCATCACGTTTCGCTTCGGCGGCATCCGGCGTCACCCTCTAGCTCGATCTTGTTTCGGTTGCCTGCCGCCCTCTTAAAACAGCGCGCAATAAGAAAACAACACGCATCTCAGACCGCCGGAGCAGCCCCAGCTTAAGCATTACACACATGTCAACAATCGAGCCTGCCAATTTTTTTAGTTACTTCAGATCGTACGTTTTCCCAGTTAGTACATTTTTCTCGTGTTTTTTTGTTAGACGTATGAACGACGGTCTACTGTATCAAGCTAGGCTAAACAACACTGGCAGGATGCACTTAATACAAACATCACTCTCACAGTGAGTGGAGGTTTGTCAAATTGGAAAGGACAGAAAAAACAGAGTGGGTCGCGACACAATTTCGAAGTTCCCGCACTAGTTCCACGCGATATTGCACATTTTGACAGTGGTCGCTCGGGGATGGCTAAAGGTTTGCCTATAAGAAAGTGTTGAACTGCATTCCAATGTAAGCAGAGACCCAGTGTGGAGACCTGAACACAGAAATGACCCAAACATATGAAAATGGTGTGAAATCTGACGTGGCACTGACACTGGCGTCGCAATTTGTGTGCGAAGATTGAAAAGGGGGAAGCTTGGCCTTAATTTTCTCAGTAATCGATGAATTGGTGCCAAAGAAGTAAGGATAGGGCTTTGAAAGAATACACTAATTTAGGGCTGCCGTTTAGTGTCCTTTTCACCCTTTATCTGCCAAAGCAAACTCCAAACAAAATTTTTTTAAAGAGTGCCATTTTTATGAAAGCCGCTTATTTATTGCCAATTATGTATCTGTAGAAAGTATACCAGGAATGCCAAATGCATTTCACTGGTCATGCTGAAAAAAAGAAAAGTTACAAAATTCATTGTGTTATTCATTTGTCAAAATTACAAGAAACTACACATATACACATGTAAAAAAATTGTGGAAAGCTCACGAGTTTAGTTGTCATCATTGAAGTTTACTGTCCCTTCCACTCAGACCACCGTATGCACAGCACAAAAACTGGTGTGTGTAGAATGTTCATGCCAGCAGCAGAAGGCGGAACCTGGCTCCGCAGCAGAGCGTAATGGTGTGTCCATGTGGCTTCATCATTTCTGTAGCCAAATGCACTGCGCCATCATGCTTCCATGGTAGTGGAAGCGTGAGCGCATGAATGCAGCACAAATGCATATCAAGTGTCCGTAAAATTGCTATCATGATAAAATGTCATTATAAGCAGAACTGAAGATGGTAGTAAGTGCACAATAAGGTTTGAGGGGGTGCTCAAGCGTTTTAAGAGTCCTTTATGACTTTTGACACTGTTGTCACTTATAACATGTGAACAGCAGTCGCAGAAGTGGCCTAATTGCTTTCACAAACTGTCCTATGTTCTACTTCCTTTCATTATCTTCAGCTGCTCTTTAACAGCAGCAGCAGCTGTGTGTCACCCTTCGCAGCAATTCTTTTCACTTTCTGTCCATGTCACAAAACATCCTGCCCCTTTTGCACATTGCCTGCTTAACTAAAGGTAAATAAGAAATCTTGCACAACCGTCGCCCTACTTCAATGCATAATTGAAGCATTCATAAACCAGCACTAAGGTGAACTTGAGCAGTACAGGCAGCTGTTCAAGGTGTATGATGCCAAATTGCTGAACATGTCACACATTTACAATTCTTTGGTACACATACTTGCCTGATACCCCTGTCACACGGCAAATCTAATGTCATTTACAACAAATTACATTAATCGAAAATGACATTTACAAACGAATGAGTTCGCCAAACTCATTTACATTTGTTTTAGAACTGAATGTGTATCCTCGACACCATGAGCCTACCAGTCAGTTTCGCAAACAGTATGTGCTTCTTTTTTTTGTTTAAAAAAATAACTATTGTTTTATTGATTTTATTACCTAATTAACGACATTGAAGTGCATCATAGTGCATAATTACAGAAAGCTACTCTCAATCCAGTGACTAGACAGCTCTTCGCTTTCGCTGCGGCAGTCGTGTTGGTTCACTCTGGAGCATCGGCCGCGGTCACTTTGGTTAACTTAACGTAAAAGCATGCACATGTTTTCCCGTGGCACACACCAAAAATGTGGATATTAGGAGCCTGCATGCACATCAGAATGGCAATGACACACAACTGCCCTTCTCGTACCACTTTGGCAGATGTAGTCATCATGCTTTTCGCCATGTTGCTTGCCTGACCTTCAGCTTGGCTTGACTCCACTTCATTGGCAATGTTCATAAGTTAGTGATCGAACACTATGGTATGAAAGGGACGATCCCATATTCGAAGGTAATTTAGCATATTAGAAAATAATTATTGGATAAAGGTGAGTTTGAGGCTATTTTTGAGTGCCTTTCTTTTACTATCGTCAATGTCATCATTTTCAAATGACATTAGTTTTCGCCGTGATAATGATATTAACCCTAACAAATGTCTTTTTTTTTTTTGTTGGTAATGACATTAGATTTACCGTGTGACAGGGGTATAAGTCACCCACTCTATAGCTGCATTTTCTTGAAAACAAACATTCGCTGTTCGCACTACATTGAGGAGCAACACAGCAGGCCTTCTTCAGTATCGCAATATTCACCACATAAAATGAATGGCTAGTTGTACAGGCAAACATTGAGAAGTCGCTCTTTTTGTGAGAGCACAACAGCTGTGCTATGCTTTATTTTCATCTCACTAACTCTGTGCAATGGAGGCTATGCATCACATCAGCCAATCAGGAAAAACTGGCTGCAAGTATAAGAAGAAAGAAGAAAAAAGGGGGAGGGGAGGGGGTCTGCCCGTTGCTCACCTGTAATCCTCCCACGACATCTCCAGGGAAGTTAAGCATAAACACGAGGACAAGAAACGAGGCACAGTGGACAAACAGGTGCTTTTGTGTCCACCATGCCTCCTTTTTTTGTCCTGGTGCTTCTCTGTACTTGACTTCCCTTCAGTCAAAATGTACCAACAAGCCCATATCGCTACCTTTGTCTCTTCGCTTGAACATTATCACCCATGGCAGCAAAAGACACAGTGGTAAAGCCCTTTTGGTTCATCCTCATGCTGCAAGGAGCTTACCATTGAAGCCTAGCATAACTGACTCCACAATTGGGTGGCAGTACTTTTGATAAACTTCAAGGTTGGTGCTTGTAGAGTCAAAAACATGGTCTGTGGAAGGAAAACATGGTGAATTAGTGGGGACTGCAAAAACATTTTTGTTCAGTGCTCAAGTTTGAACACTAATATATAGCACATGGCCATACTGAACTTTCTGAATGTTAATTTCAGTTTGGTTTAGACATACAGTAGATACCGAATATATTTAACCTGGATATACCGAATTATTGCCTATATCGAACAGTTGAAAAATCCCCTTGGGAATCCCATGCAAAATAGCGCTATTGTTAGCGTATATAGAACTCCCGTGCACCGGCATATCGATGTATCGAACTTCGTGCTGAGCTGCGCCCCGGCAAGTACGCTTCTCCCACCATACCCCACCCCTGCAAGTGCGCTTCTCCCATCGCATCCCACCCCCGCAAGTGCGCTTCTCCTCACGAAGCTCTCGCGATGTTCCCGCGATATCACGCGCGCCGCCCCGCACTCTGAGAAAGGGGCGTGTGGGTAAAAGGCACGTGACGAGGTGCACTTTGAGTGCGACTAGGTGTGAAAGGGAAGCAGGAGGGAAAACCATGCTGACCGCAGGCGCCCGTTTCCTGTGTTTTGGTTGGCTGTCACCGCTGGTGCAGCGAGACGAACGAGGTCAATGCAGCTTGGGCTTGTGGTAGTGCGGAGACGCGGAGCGGTGCGTCTTTTGATTCGCTTTGTTCCTTTTATTCACGAGGCCAACGTGAAGGCTTGAGACTCGTGTGGTGCAGTGCGTTTTTCTTTCCGCTTTTGGCACGTGTTCCAGAGCCATGGTCGCGAAAAAAACCGCAAGAATTTGGATTTTTCAACAAAAGTTGGCGAGAAAAGGTCGTCGGCCGCCGCGGTGTTCAAAATGCCTCGCAACACCCCGAGTACTATTCCCAAGAACAAAGCCTATGTTAAGCTGAAGGCAGTGCAGTCCAGTCGCCCTGGAGCGTGTCATGTGCGCGTCCCAACCTTTGACAAGGTCGAGAAGGCATTGTACGCCTGGTTTTAGGAGACACGTGCCAAGAACATACCTGTTGGCGGCCCAATGCTCATGGAGAAGGCCAAATGGTTTGCTGTGGCCTTCGGAGAAGAAAGCTTCACTGGTGGCACTGGTTGGCAGCAGCAATTTAAGAGTCGCTACAGCATCGTCGGAAAGACCCTTTCGGGTGAAAGCGAGGCAACTAGCACAAGCCACATAGAGAAGTGGTTGTCCGAAGAGTGGCCAAATATTTCCGACAGCTTTTCGCCGTTGCAAATATTCAACACAGATGAGATGGCACTGTTTTGGCAAATGCTGCGAAACAAGACTGCATCTGAAGGGCATTGCATGCCATGGTGGAAAGAACAGCAAAGTGGGCGTACCAATTTTGCTTGCTGCAAATATGGATGGGTCATGCAAACTACGGCTGTTTGTTATCGGAAAGAGCAGGTCGCCACGCTGCTTTAAGAATGTGAAAGGCCTCCCGGTTCGATACGTGTCCAATAAGAAAGCTTGGATGACACCCAATTTTTTCGTTGAGTGGCTACAGCCGTGGGATGCCGAACTGGAGAAGTCTGGCCGCAAAGTTTGCCTTCTTGACAATTGTTCGGCCCATCATGTCATCTGCCCATTAAAGCACATCACCCTCAAGTTTCTGCTGCCAAAAACGCCTATGGACGCCGACCAGTGCAGACACGTGCACATCGACCTCCGCATGATCTACATTTTCGGGTGGTTCATCCCCTGAAACCGTCCGGAAATTGTCACCCGCTTGAAGGAGAAGTGCTCCGGCATCGGTGGACACAACTCTCACCGAACTCGGACCATTTTTCACGATTTGACGGCCACCTGTCACTTCCCCCATGCGAAGCCTCTGCCACCCCGAGTAGGGGAGCAGCGGCGACGCCGGGAGACGCGCGCCTGAAGACGTCAACCACGACCTTGCCGCAATTACAGTGACGACCATGACATCGACTACGGAATCGCATCCGATGGCTCAACAACCCGCACTGGCTTTGAGCGAAGAGGTTATGGACTTTGCCGCCCAAAACCTGGACGATCAACAACCGGGCGGGAATTGCACTATGGCGTCCACGCACATTTTCCCACCCAAACAGAGACTGACCGCGCAGAGGAGGGTCAGCAGATATCCCAATCGCTCAGAGCATGGAAGAAACAGGCAAAGGAGAGGAATTTACAGTGAGGAGGGGACTTCTCCGCGGACAGCAAGCACACAGCGGACAACCAGCCAAAACGCCGGGGTCAGCCTACGAGACGCAGGCCCCCACCACTACCCAAGGATGAGCTGCAAGTGGTCTTTCGACCTCACCAGGGACTGCCACTGCGGAATGTAACCACTAGCGGAGGCCTGTCAAGGAAAAATCAGGTGGGACCAGTTCTTTTCCGCATTCGGTCGGGCTCCAACATAGCACTAGCGTCCACCCTGAATGCGACCGTCGCAATCGTGATGAGCAGCGTCATGTCTTTGAAGATCAATGGAAGACCGCACCTAGTCAATGTCTACGTCACGCCAGGCGAAGGAACCAGGAGAGGTGCTATCCGCGGTATAGAGCCGCACACTCCGTCTGAGACCCTCAAAGCGAGCATCCGTTTTCGCACCCAGGGCTGGAGCTGGTAGAGGCCCGGATGTTGGGAGACCCTCAGAGTGCTCTCCTTACTTTCTTCGGAGACGTCCTACCAAGATACATTTACTACAGAGGAGGTGAGAAGGAGTGCATTCCTTTTCGTAACACTGTCCAATTCTGCCGAGCGCGTGGGGAAGTTGGCCATCGCACCGACGTGTGCCCGCAACCAGATTTGCCCAAGTGCCGTACCTACGGAGTGCGCAACCCAGAAGTAACTCACAACTGTACCCCGACTTGTGCAATTCACTCTGGGGACCATCTTACTGGAGACCGCAGTTGCCCAAAACGCCTCAAGCCTGTACAAAACTAAGCAGCGAAACCACCCAAGAAACCACACAAGCCAGCACCTTGCTGGTTCTCCTAGGAGGACAAAGAATCGGAATTGGCGGGCAGACGAGGTGCGACCAACAGGAGCCGCTCAAGAACCTGCATGCTATCAAGCAACCGCTCGGAGCACGGACAATCAGGGCAGCAGTGCTGAAGGACCACGTCGAGGTCAAGACCAACCACACAGGAAAATACGAAGGCGAAAGCCCATCCGAGAAGCAAGTCACCTGGGGCATCCCTGGCACAGAGCAAGCCACAGGTGAATCAGGTAAGCTGGGCGCAAATCGTATCTCTCACTGCCAAACATACATCTGTTACACCACCGATCACGCAACACCCTGAATACAGAAGGGTAGTAGACTAGAACAGACAACTCAAAACGGAATTAGAGGAGGTTAAGTCTAAGATGGCACACCTCGAGGCACTACATTTAACAATCGAGCAACACGCCAGGCCAAGTGAACGCACCCGTTGTGCAACCCTTGACAGCGCAGCAACCACAAACAGTGTCGCTAGCCTACCTCGTACAGCAGATGCAGCTTGTCTTTCCCAAACTAGGATAGATGGAACGCACCATTAGCGACCTAAGCCAGATGCAGAACCCTCACAAGAGAACTAGTGAAAGCCCAGGCTCTCCCAGCAGACGATCGAAAGAAGTAGGACTGGGTTACGAGAACACCAATCATGGCTAGACAGAGTAATTGTAAACAGACCGAACAAGTGGAAATTTGGCAGTGGAATTGCTGCTCACTGCGGAAAAAGCTCGGCAATTTCACAAAATTCATTTAATCGTCTCCAGTCCCTCCCGATGTTATATGTGTACAGTAGGTAGGCAAACACCAAGTAAATCTGAAGGGCTATGTGTGCTACAATACCCCGGAGCACCCACAAATTGCTACCTTCGCAAAGAAGGACGTGGCACTCAGTATTAGCTATGCAGGGAACGAGCCTATTTAACATCACGTAATCATGGTCTGGCTTCGAAAGCGCTGCTGGCCTAAAACGGTAATAATCAATGTTTATAGCCCTCCCTGAGAGAAACAGGACGACTTCGAGAATATGCTAGTGCACTCATTGGGCCTTCTAAAAGGAAAGGACAAACATATTTCTTGGAGACATTAATGCACAGCACTCTAGCTGGGGCTACTGCAAAAGAAACCCCAAAGGAATAATGCTAGCAGACCTAGTGGAAAGGTACGACCTATACCAGCTTACACAGCCAGATCTCCCCACACGCATTGGTAATAGTGTCTCAAAAGACACGTCACCAGATCTGACATTCACGAACACCGCAAGGAACACGACGTGGACGAATCTAGGAGAAAATCTTGGCAGCGACCATTTCATTTTGAGTATAAAGCTCAGTGCAGCCACGATAAGAAGGGTGATCAGGAAAGCCAAGATCTCGGACTGGGTGAAATTCCGCGAAGGGCTAGACATTCATGGAGACCTGACCTACGTCAGCACAGGGACAGCACAAATCAAAAGGACACACGCGAGGGTAACAAAGGAGATTAAAACAAACACTGAAACTCCGGCGGTCGATAAACACCTACTTCATTTGTGGGATGCCAGAAGAAGCCTCACCAAACGTTGGAGGAGACAGGAACATAATCGAAAGCTGAAAATGCGTATAACCCAGCTAGCACAGCAAGCTAATGAGTATGTGCAACGTTTGAGTGACACCAATAGGAGACAGTTTACTGACTCACTCAAAGGCACACTGAGTACTAAGCGGACATGGCACGTCTTGCGAAGCATGATGGACCCCGGAGGTACAAAAACAGTGGCGAACAGGACACTCAAAACCCTAGAGAAGGATCAAGGAGATATATGTCGGGCACAACCTTACTACAGAGCTGTTACTCGTGGAATACAAAGGAATAGAGCAACCCGATTTAGACGCACCTATAACCTTGGAAGAAATATATGCGGCAGCACAATCTTATCCAAAAAATACGCCTTCAGTAAATGATCAGATTACCAATGCCATGATCCGAAACCTCAGTGACGCAGCCCTAACACAAATCATGGATTTCTTTAATGAGAAAGTCTGGACTGAGGGTGGAGAACTCCCAATAGAATGGAAAGAGTCCAATATCACCCTAATACCCAAGCCGGGTAAATCCAGGGATATCCAGAACCTAAGACCGATTTCGCTGACATCATGCGTGGAAAAGTTTGAAAAAGTGATATTAACCAGACTGTCGAATTATGTAGCGATGGAAAACTATCTACCCAGCAATATGTTTGGCTTAAGGCCACACGTATCAGCTCAGGACGCGTTTCTCCTTCTGAAGTACGATGTCCTGCACCCGATCAGAGGCTCGAGTGACAATTTTATACTGGCACTCGATATCAAGAAAGCTTTTGATGCAATCTCCCATGACTTGATCATGGAAGACCTGGAGTCCATAAACTGTGGCCATCGCATACACGCGTATGTTCGGTCCTTCCTGACGCACCGAACTGGCACAACAGGTTTGGGATCCGCTAGGTCCAACACTTTCGACCTCCCGAACAGAGGCACCCCACAAGGAGCTATACTTTCTCCTATCCTCTTCAAGGACCCAGATTCAGGCGTCGCAATTTACGCGGACGACATAACCCTTTGAACACCCCCTCCCCCCCCACAAAGAGGGTCGTACACGGAAAAACAGGACACACTCCAGAGAGCAGTGGACAAGATAATGGCTTTCACGGACGGAGCAGGGATGAAATGTTCCCCTGAGAAGAGCCAGCTGACCAGAACCAGGACTAAATACGTGAGCAAAACTATTTGTACCAATAATGATACATCTGGATGAATGTCCCATTAGGGAGGTGAAAATACTGCACATTCGGGGAATGTGGGTACAACCAGAACGGAGGCACCACACACACCATCCAAAAGTTGAGAGCAACAGCAACGAATGGGTAGCCCGTATGATACAAAGAATATCCAGCAGTAAAGATGGGCTAACTGAAGTAGAAACGACCAGGCTGGTCCACGCCTTTATAATTAGCAGGGTCGCGTACGCACTCTTGTACCAAGCACTAACAAAACCAGGAGATGAAACAGGCTAATACAATTATAAGGAAAGCCTTCAAGGCAGCGCTTAGCCTTAGCCGATAAAGTTGAGAAACTGGGCATCTACAACACCTTTGAGGAATACGCGAGCGCGGTCCTCATAGCTCAAAGAGAGCGGCTCTCCGTAACGAACCAGGGACGTGCAGTTCTATAAAAGCTGGGCTTCACGCCACGACCGCTGTACTGCGACGAGGATACAGTGTTACTAAACAGGGACATGAGATCTCATATTACGGTGGCACCGATACCAAAGTATATGCACCCAATGTACCATGCAGGTAGAAGACGAGCACGAGCTGCAACCTTGCAGAATCATTTTGGGAAAGGTTCTACCGTGTACTACACAGACGCTAGCAGAGCCAGTAGAGAGACTCACATGCTAGCAGTCACTCAAAAACAACGTGTCATAACGGCCACAGTCGTAACTCGGTCCATGTGCGCGGCCGAAGCGGCTGCAATAGCCGTGGTCATAGCAGACGCAGAACACAGAAACGAATCGGCAGTCATACTCTCCGACTTGCAGACAGCGTGTCACCTGTTTCTCAAAGGAACAGTACCCAAAATGGTACGCAGAATTCTGGGACGAACCCTGACAGAACACGACATTATTTGGTGTCCGGCTCACTAGGGCTTGGAGGGTAACGTTGCGGCGGACCGTATAGCTCGAGGATTCAACAACCAAGATGCAGCCGAGCCGAGCACGGGTCTTCTTCCAAGCACTCGTGACATTCTTCTACAACAGCGGGAGGAACGCAGAGAGTACGGTCATCCACACAAGGCCCTTAACAAACAGCAGAGCAGGGACTGGCGACGCATTCAAACAAACAGCTTCCCCAACCTGCATCAACTCAGTAAAATAAACCCACCTAGATTTCTGGACGTCTGTCCATGGTGTTCTAACAAACCCACACTACAACATATCACATGGGAGTGCCTGGAACGGCCTTCACATACCACTAGCCCATACATAACTGCACATCCACTTATGTTAAATAGGCAGTGGGCGGCATGGCTTGCGGACAAGGGAAAGGAGAGTCAAGTGGCTCTCCTGGACCAAGCCCTGCGAGCCACTAGCGCCAGTGGAGCCCTGGACTAAGGGCCCAACCACGCTCGCCTACTTTTCTTGGAAAATAAAGTTTCTTTCCTTCCTTCGTTCCTTCTGCTGCCAAACACAATAGCAAAACTTCAGCCTCTCGACCAAGGCATTGTGAAAGCGTTTAAGGTTGGCTACAGACGACTGGTGCAGAGGCTCCTAATCAACCTTCGATTAGGAACCGAACTCAAGGTGGACCTCCTCGGAACCATTCTAATGCTGGTTGGTGCTTGGAACGACGTGAAGAACAGCACAATTGTGAACTGCTTCCGCAAAGCAGGCTTTGTGGTAGCTGCAGACAACTGATGTCTTGACAGTGAAGACGATGACGCTGGATGCCTAAACAGCGAATTTCGCGAGCTCTCGGCATTTCCAGGCACCATCCCAGGCGGCGTTACAGCACGCGATTTTGTCAGTGCTGACGATGGCGTCCAAGCTGTAGCGAGTCGCGCTGATGAAGAGGTTATGGCTGGCATCATGGGTGACGAGGACGTAGACTCAAGCAGCAGCGAAGGTTCCGACAAAGAGGACCAATCACCATGCACTACAGCTGAACTTGCATCAGCTTTCAGCGTCATTCGCTGCTGTTGTGGCACAATGGAAGGAGCTGGCCTTTCTAATTTGGACACTGTCAATAAGCATGAGGACAGTTTAATGAACTTGATGGTGCAGAAGAAAAAGCAAGCAGAGGTCAGAGATTTTTCTCTTCCGAAATAAAGGGCTCTGGTCATTGCGCTGTGTTTTTGTTTTTTTACACGCCTTGGAGGCACAGATCGGCAAGTTCCCGTTAGTAACGACATCAGGAAACTGCCTCGAGATGTGTGGAGTTCTTAGAGACGCTTTTGACATGCATATTTTATATTTCGAATTATCGATATATCGAACTATTTCACGATCCCCTTCGAGTTCGATATATCCGGGATCGACTGTACAATGTCAGGGATGAATAAACTAAAGGCAGATGCACTTCATCTGACCAAGGCCCCAACACCAAGTGATCTTTGTGTCAAATTACACAACTTGTATAATCCCTCAACCAACTTTTAAACAAGGCAAGCATACTATTAAGGCCCTTCTATACAAATCAAAGTATAATAAGAGTGAAGTTAATGTTTGTGAAATCTGTCACTGCTTATTGTGCAGATCAAATCATATTTGCCTTGTGCTGTTGAGCAGTGGGCTTTGCATACACATGCAGAGTACCACGAGCATGCGTATGGCATGCATGTGCTACTTTGTCAATTACCAGGTATGCATGCTTTGATGCTGTCAAGAAGTGGTAATGATCGAGTGATTGCCCCTTTCTCGGCTGTGATTCGGATAAGATAGAGCCAAAACAGCTCTTGGCGCTTGACCCGCTCATTTGACTACTTCACACAAGTGCGATCACTTATGTACAGCAATCAGTGTAGGTTAGCCAAACTTTGCGACTCAATGCCTACTGTAAAAATTGAAAAATACAGCACTACAGAAGTTGAAGTGCCAGAGCAGTAAAATATTGAAGTATACAAACCGAATGTGTGGAGTGAGTTGATTTTTCCAGATTCCATATATATAGTGTTGCCATGTGCCTTCCAGATGGCTTTTTCGCCATTGTTTATCTCCCTAAAAGAGAAAAAAAAATACTGGTAAAACATGGTAAGTAGACTTGTTACTACACAGACCAGAACATTTTTATTGCCGCACCCCCATTTAGAGCAAGCATACATAATCCTGACCTCAGTCACCATCTGTCGGTGTGGCCGGTGCAGTGACAGGGTTGCGCATGCAACAAGAACCTGGCTGAGCGCCAACCCTCTCCCTCATTCACCAGTTTCCACAGTCCCCAAGAAAAGATGGCTGCAACCTACAAGCACTGAAAATTCTGGTCTACATAGCATTTCATTTCAAGAAAGCATTTATGATCAAAATAAAAACCACAACCCCAATGGAAAAAGAATTGCATGCTTGCAGAAAAACAAGATGAAGTGACTTGCACAGATGCCATCGCCACTCATAATTGATAGGGCTTCATATTCCAATGTCGCACATACTATGAATAACTGAGGCTTGATGCCCCAAAGGTGCACATGTGGTCTATGAGGGACATTGTAGTAGACGGTGTTCTTTGACATGCACCTGTGCCTAACCTTTTGTATGACAGTGTACAGGCATCCCAGAAAGTAAACAGAAGATATGAATGTCAGCCAAACCGAAGGTTTGTTCAATCTGCCTACATCATTTTAGCCAGTTCACAATGTGCTGCATCTTGCCATTCGTGTTCAGCGGTACAGCAATGACATCCTCTGAATCGTGCCGTTCGTTTCCAAAGGTTCAGCACAAATGTAGTACTGGTTCACAATTTTTCTGCACTCTCCCTACTGATGGTGCCGACATGCAAGTGCAAAGCAGCAGCGCAGTCAACGACACAGAACCCCGGCATATGCATGATTTAAACACCGCTTACACACACCTATTGCGTATATACAACACCGGATGTGTTGTTTACGTGCTTAAATTTTCATGCATGTGGACACTATTCAACTGTTCGTGCTGATCAAACCGACGTTGTTCCAGATTAAACGTGCCCCAATAATATGTCAGGACTAGTGGTTTACTTTGATGTGTATTGCCCTGTAATGCCGAGGGAAAAATAAGATCTCCTGCATGTTTACCAAAGAAGACAGAAGTTCAGTTCAAGATGTGCTCTAGGTTGTAGGTTGCTTATCTGTACGCAGGAACAGCTTTTTTCTGTTTTTAAGACCAAACGCCTAAGAAGCAAACCATACCTGCAGGTTGGGATCCGCCATATTTTTACTATGCCTCTCAAACTAACATGGACGATGCAGATTATGCAGACTAACCGCATCTGCAGCTCCCCATTCATTTCACATGTTGTGTTATGCCTGCATTGCTGAATTCGAGCTGGGCAACTTTTGGACTTCTTGTAGCCTGCCATGAAACGCTTCACAGTGGTGCACGCGAATCAAATGGACCTTGCATCAAAATACACTAGCGGCAGCAGCATGTACTACTGCGCATGCACAAGATAAATCTGCAATGACTATGTGATATGCTTTTGACAACTGCCTCATTGACAGCTCAAACGAAGGAGCGCTTCTTTTAACTGTCGATGCTAGGGGGGATTCTGCACTTGCAGTAGTCATTTGTCGGCGGCAAACAGCTCTTTCCAGAAGCAATTGCTTCCTGCATATGTGGCAAGTGTCCTTGGCCCAGCTTTGTTTCTTGAGATGAGAAGTGCTTTCAAGATTTTTTGTAGAAACTTTTAGTACATGAAGAATCCAGTGTGAACACTCACACAGTTGCTCATGCAGCCAAAGGACCGACCATCCATGGAGAAATGCCAGGGGATTGTTTCTGAAGGGTCTTGTTCAAATTGCCCCACCACTTACATTGATGAAAACAATAGCTTTTCTGACAGAATCCACCAGAACAAGAACGATATACGAAAGCTCAAAGCCTAGCACAGCGCTCTCCCTGAACGCTGCGAGATGCATGACCATGCGATTGATTTGGAAGCCACCTCTGTGGTCGAAGGCAAGACCAACACGACAAGACACCTCCTTGAGTCGTAGCACATACAAAATACTCCAGCAACATCCATCGGTCATTGAGTACACTTCACCTTGTGCATGCTCAAGGCGCTTGCGGCGCTACAGAGAGGAGGAATCGGCAACACAAAGACAGGAGCTTAAAAGACTTTTTTCGGTCGCTTCAGTCACCCCTTAAAGAAGGGACCGCACCAATCCCGAAATGTCTGACCTTTTTTACCTTTAGCTGGAGCAGTTTTCTCCTCTATGTCCCACCCAGTCAGATTGATTTCCGTTGAAAATATTTGCTTTTAGGTCTTTGAATAAAAAGTGTTAACTGATCGCACATAGCGGGAGTCTATCGTTCTTTGAAATCAACTTAATGCGGCACCATCATCATGATGTTCCCGCTCGCAGCGAGATGACGGTGATTGTTAACAAGAGCAATCATCGCATGCCTCAAGAAACGAAGCTCAGGCAGCGACGCATACTGCACGTGCAGGAAGCAAATGCTTCTGGCAAGAGCTGCTCACAGTTGATAAATGGTTGCTGTAAGCGCAAGAAGCTTCCCTAGCAGCTGCGGTTACGAAAAACACTTGTTTGCATGAGCAGTCGATAAAGCAGTGGTCAAAAGTGTGTCACACTGCCACCACAGATTTTTTTTTTTTTTTCATGCGTACTCTGTAGTACATGCTGCCACCGTTGATGCACGGAGATGCAATTTGGCCCAGTAATGTTCCGTGAAGGTATTTCCCCTTTTCAGGGAATTGCTGCCCACAATTTTGGAGGAAAGGGAAAAGGGAAATCATTGAGATATTCCGGGAAAGTTACGATTCATGGAGTAAACACTCAAATTATGCTAGTGAACAAGACATTGTGAAGTCTATCCACAGCACATCAATGTCAGTGGACGGGATCAACTAAGAATCAGTCAGTTTCAAGTTCTTATACTCCATTATTGAAAAGCTCCTATGATGGTTGGTACAAGGCATGAAGTGCAGACTGCTGCGTCAATATTTCCTTGGTTAAACAACTGAGAATCACTTTAAAGCTGGATGACAAATTTTGGACTATGCGGCAGAAATGCCCAGAACTGAACAGTAAACATTAGAAAGTGAATGTTTGTTTTACGCGTTATACACGGAAGTGACCAATAAACCTTGCAAGGTCACTCAACGTAACTTTCATCTAACAACCACGTTTGCCAAGGAACTTTTTTTTCAGGGAAATTCATGGGAATATTTTTTCTAATCATGTGGGTAGAAGTGCTGAGGAATAGATAACTTTCATTTCTACGAATGGGAATTTTTCTGTGAGGTGCAGAACATCACGGGTTCGGCCTTCACTCGCGTGCTCCGTTTACTTTCTGAGGCACCTGTACACGCTAGTGCACCTGTTTCTGCCACTTCCGTTCAACGGTGGCTGGAAAAAAGAAAAAAAGAAAAGCACCGAGCTGGAGCCAGATTGGACTTCCTGCATATTAAATGCCGCTCTATTTCACTTTGAGTGTGCAGAGTATCGTCACGCATATACGGCCACTTTAGTGAAAGCGCTACCATGTTAGATGGGGTGTTCGACATGTTGTCGGCGATGCTAAATCAATGGCTTTAACTTTTCGTAATCCTGGGTGGACTGTGGAGTTATGCACTACATTAACTGCTATTAAACACTTTCTGCAGCTTCACGCCTGAAGTAGAACGCGCTATTTGTTTCGATGCACGTGATCAGCTGGTGGCCAGGTCATTTGCGCATCCGTTCGAGTTTTAAAGCAAGCTGACAGTTAACTGTAGCAAAAAAAGAAAACGTGAGAAGGGGAACGGGAAGTGCATGTTGAGCAGAATAAAAGGGTGTGTTGTTCCCAATGCCACAGTTATGCCCCAGCAATAGAGCGATGAAATAACAGAGTCTATTGTAAAAGCAACAATCCTGCCGAACGCGCATTGTTATCACCACATCGTAACTACTCCATTGTTGATTGTTCTGCTGTGAATTCGATGCAGCTGCACTATTTATATGGTAGGACGTATGAAATTTGACCCACGAAATGCTAGACGCAACGACGCCTCGCACTACAAGCAGTTAGTACGAAACAGTTATAATCGCATAACGTAACTCCAACTCACCTTTCAATGGGAGGCCTCAGCCTGACAGCTACCTTGATGTTCGACATATTACTTGCATGGGCTGCTTGCCCGAGAGTGGAATTAATGAAAGCCGACGCACATTGCTTATTTCATTGCGAAAACTAGCAGCTACGACATTTGACGTTGACTAAAGGTTCGAAATGGTTCGAACGAGCGGTAACGTGACGTCACAGCTGCGCCGAGGAAAGCAACAATTTTTACTTGTTTTGTTAAATATATAAGCTAAATAAATCAACTTAACTGCATCTTGTGCAAACAAGTAATATCTTTAATTTAATTTTTACGCTAGTGTTACAGCGTCTGTTGCTTTTCTATTATTGGGTCAAATTCAGCTTGACCTCAGAGATATCCGCGGCACACGCTAGCCCAATGGCTAGCCATAGCGCCTGTGGAAGCATAGAGTTTCCTACAAAATTACTATGTGTGGAAGTACTAGAAGAGCGCAGAGTAACAGACATGGTTACATAGTTCTGTGAGGCTGAGCAAAAAAATTAATAGCAACAAAGCGGGTAATCCATAGAGTTAATATACTACACTCTAGAGAAAAAGCTAGACGAAAAAAAAAGCAGCAACTAATACGGGTGTCACTCGGCGCACTTTTGATCGCGATCAAGCCGGACCCGGATCGAATTTCTCGGCTGCAATTGGTTCCTTTGCGCAAACTGCGTGAGGTAGCCCATCGCGGTCTAGAATTTCAATCCGCATCGGGCATGATCGCGATCGAAAGTGATCATTTGACACCGGTATAACGGTAGAAGTGCTGCTTGCTGGGCGAGTTGGTTCACGCTGACACTTGAGAAAACCAGCGAAAAAATTGAGACGCAAGCACGAAAGAAAGAAGAGGCACCAGAACGCTGGACTAGCCACTGACATATGAAAACACGGATCACCCTCGAACACGAAACCGCCAACGCATGCGCAATGCACTTAGCAAGGTACAAAATCTTTAAATTGATGAGCACACCATTTTGCCCTAACTCATCTTTAAATCCAGACTTTCAGAAGTGCTATCACGATCTTTATCGCTCAGAGAGATAGACGGAACACTGATGCATTTTCCTTCCTCTTGTGTATAAAACGCCTCAAGTATTTCTCTGTCGGTTTTCGTCCTAATTAACCCTGCCAAGAATCGTCACATTTTCAAAAAATGGTGCACAGACGACAGTGATGACAATGAAAAGCCAGGTGACCATGCATCTCCTTGAGAGTTGGTCAACACACAAACTCGCGCATCCGGTCATTCACCGAACAGGCCGATATGCGTCACTGACCGGATGCGCGAGCACTGTGCGTTGACCAATTCGCTCTTAAACGAATGTACACCGTGGAGTCTCTACGTGTACACCCTTTGGGTCGTATCTTGCCACACAACGATAATCGTGATCTGTAGATTGCTTGCGTTTCCTTTCTCGAAAATTCTGCGCTCGCTACTTTTCTGTCGAGATTAATATAATTCGCTGTCATGCTGATAACGCGCATGCCGTTCGTGACTTGGAAGTACCGGGGTCGCAGCGTTAAAGGAAGGAAATGCGGACAAGACAGATCATAGGCGTATCTACCGAGGGTGGGAAAGTTAAGGGTGGGGGCACTTCCCCCGCCCCCCACTGTCAAAAGTGTAGGGGGCAAAGTGTGTCATTTACCCCCCCCCCCCCCCCCCACACACTTTTGAAAGCGGGCACTTTTCAGCTGAACGCTGGAAAGTCCAACAAACCTACAATTGAAGCTTAATATTCTTTCTTAATAGAGTGAACACATAAGTAATGCTTTTCTTTACTGCACATACCCTGCTTGGACAGCGAGGATTGTTATTTGTGTCTTCTCGGGACGCTGTGTAGCGGACGATGCGGGGATTCGTCATAGCACGCTCGCGTTGTGGAGAACGCCTGGCGCTGGGAAGTTCCCGCCATAAGAAACTGTCAGCTTGCGCAACTTGCATCATGTCCAGTTTTTTGGGACCGCTTAGATATCCGTATAAGAAGACACAATCAGCTTGCTACCATTGACCTGCGGGCGAGGTCCACATAAAGTATTATAATCAGCCGCGCCCAACGAGTGGTGTGCCGTACGGCATGAAATCGGCGGATTATCAAATGCTGGAACTATTTAATCGCTGTGCAGGCATAGCCTACGTAGTGTTGCAGTCCCAGTATTTTATCGCGATCAAAAATTTAATCATATCTCTTACAGGTATAACCGTGGAATTTCATTGTGTAGTCACGATTTATCGAAGACATGCTCGTGAGAACTACCTTGGTCGAGCGTGCGAGCCATTTCAATACCTACCAATAAGCTTTAGGCTTTTCTAATTTTTTTTCTAAAGGCATGTGTCGCTTCCGACTTGGCGATTTCATTTTCAGGCTGTTTCTAAATAAGAGCCACACTATCACTTGTTTGCCGGCAGGAGTAAAAACAACTGATATTTCGTATTTTCAAAAAATGAGGGCCACTTTTTGGTGACGGGTACTGGAAATTTGCGCTGTGTAGATTGCTTATGTGCTGTGAAAACAGTTACTGAATGGCCGCTTTCTCCCAATTTTTATGCGTTATAGACAGCATTTAGGCGTGACCCCCTCCCCCCCACCCCTACGCTCGGTAAAATATGCGAGGCACGGTGTTTAAAGTTATTCGAAGTACGAGGCTATGCTCCGAGCGACGAGCGATATACGTTTATTCCATGTATGTTCATTGCAGCCTCTGCAGAAAGTTACTTAGTGAAGCGTTCCGAGTGACACTGCTGCTAATCGAAATGTTTTCCAGACTCCTAAAACAGCTCGAGAGACGGTTGAAATTCCATGAAAATAGCGAGAATTTTAAACACAATGCTTTGCGGAACTCACTTTCCTGCTTTAGATGCGAGTGTTGCAGTTAATTTCTACGTCCCCGCGCTTTTCCAAGTGTTTTCGTGCATCATACAAGATTCATAGTTTCTTTCTTCGTTGTCCTCGGTGAGCTAAACAACGTATCTGTCTATGTCTGGGGAAAATTAGGGCATTGTATGGCCAATGTGCAGTCATTGTTCCAAATGGCTGAGTTAAATGCGCATTTTCCAGTAGAATATGCATACAAGTGGTCCATAGCGTTATTATCCTGTTTTATATACGAGCAGTGCGAAACTTAATTAGGCGGCTGCGCTGGCATAATTACAACTGAGGTCAAATTTTAGCGAACATGATGGGAACAATACAGCAAGCTTAGGTGCGATGGTAAATGCGCGTTGATCAAACACAGCCTTTAAAAGAATTGTAAGCAAGTGCTCGAAAGTATGCTGCTGCTATTAGCTAGCTTTTCCAATGTCCCAAGGTAACTCCGCGTTTCAGATATTTTATACTCTGAAGGAATAGGCAACATTTAAAATTAAGTGCAATGTGTAGAGCAGTTTTAACGTTTCTGGCTTATTTACAGGCGTTACGAATAATTACTGAACCCCCATACATTTATTTTTTCCAGGCGTGATACTTTAGGTTCGCGTGGTGTCCTCACTGAACTAAAGGAGGCAGCTTCCTTATGTTTGCTGGCGGTAAGGACAAGATAATGGGTGTCCTGGAGGTAAAGTTCGAAGTAGATAGGTAATTGGTGCTCTCGCAATAAATTACGCATGCAAGCACTTTAGAGTGTTATGAGCGTGTCTAACGAGCGGGGCAGAATTTAGCCCCCTGCCTTGGCAGAAAATTAAGAGCCACCAAGACCAAATTTAAGGAAAATTGTTCGTAGGCAATGGAGACTCTCTGTGAGAAGTTAAATACGGTTGCAGCAAACACAATGTTTCAAAAAAAAATCTTATTCAAGTGTTAGAGCGTGCGATATTGCCGCGTGACAGAAGAAATCTATACATAACATTATCTGGATACCAAGCCACGCAGGGATCAGAGGCAACGAAGGGGCAGACAGCCTAGCTCGAGGGATGACCAGCCGAGCGGGAACGTCAACTGCCCCAGAGGGGCCACAGATCAACTGCGGGAACAGCTATTCAGAGCTATTAAACCTCTATAAGGGGCTAAGATATCAATATCCCCCACCACATAAAGCATTAACAAAGGAGGAGGCCGCAGGATGGCGGAGACTGCAAACGGGCTCCTTCCCAAACTTACACATACTAAGTAGGATGTTCCCCACGCAGTATAGCGCAACCTGTCCGTGGTGTGGAGCTAAACCAACATTATACCACATTACATGGGAGTGTACAAGAAACCAGGCATTCCACAAACACAAAACACCAAGTGCGGAGCAATGGGAGAGCTGGCTCACCAGCCGCGAGCTATATAGAGGCTCAAAGAGCTCTATAATAGCACACGCGTGCGAGGCGGCCCAGCTCAGTGGAGCCCTGGACTAGGGGCCCATCCATGGCTGAAGAGGACCCAAGCTTCAAGAATGAAGACTTCGGCCTCGACCCGCTAAAACCTTAAAAAAGTCAATAAATTTTTCCATTCTATTCCATTCCATATCGCATTAGGCCAGCATCGATGAAGAAGACGTAGAGGTGGCTGTTTGTTTTTGTATGTTTCCTTTTCTTTCTTTTTTTTCCTCGTCGAATTTGTAACACTTCAAAGGATAGGTAATAGTTTCAGCACGCAATTCTTGGCCAATCCCCCAGTGTGAGTATGAGCCATAACATGAGGCCATCATCATCATCATCATCATCATCCTCGCCATATTGGCTGCTGTCACTCCTGAGCTGCTCACCTTACCTGTAAATATTTGTAAATATACGTTTTTTGTGCAAAATTTCTGGTGGAGGTGCGGGGTACTCTGCCTGTTTATCACCATCACCCCAGCACGGAACTCCGAAGTGGCCGCCGCGTTGTTCCCTCGGCGATGGCCACTGAAGCACCCACCGCGACGGAACTTACCGCGCCGCAGCCGTCCCCACCGTTTGTCATCTTATCGCGTCCAAAAGATCCGGGCACCTTCTGTGGCACAGATGACGTGGATGTCGAAGATTCGATTTCATGCTACATGCGTGTCAGCAAACAGAGCAGGTGGGACGATACCCTTATATGCCGGCAAATTTGGTATTTTATCTAAAGGGAACTGTACGCGTCTGGTACGAGACGCATGAGCACGATCTCACCAGCTGGGACCTACGCAAAGAAAAACTGAACGACTTGTTCGGCAAGCCCTTGGGTCACCAGCTAGCCGCTAAAAAAGAACTTGGCTCTCGCGCGCAGTCATCTACTGAATCATACATTTCGTATATCCAGGATATTGTAGCGCTTTGCCGCAAAGTTGACGGTAACATGTCCGAAGCGGACAAGATCAGGCACAGACTCAAAGGCATCGCCGAGGACGCATTCAACCTCTTGGTATTCGGGAACGGTGCTACAATGGGTGCTGTCATGAAAGAGTGTAGGTGATTCGAACAAGCAAAATCCCGCCGTATGCCCAGCAATTCACCAGGCTCCTCAATACTGCCGCATCGTCATCATGCGAAGAACCGCCACAGACTTTACAATCACCTGTTTCAGACACTTAAAAATGTATCGTTCGTCCTGAAATAGAAGCAATGTCACCAGCCCCTCTTGTGCCCGATGTCTCCACTGCTAACCAGCCTATGGTTTCCTTGATTCAAGCTGTGGTTCGACAGGAGGTCGCTAATTTGGGACTCTCCTCTGTCTGCACCGGGCGCGCTCCACAGTTATACCAGTCACACCATCAGTTTCACCAGTCGCACCGAGGGGCTCTTTTATTCGCGATACCGCAACTCCCGCCGAGTGGAGGACGCCGGATGATCGCCCACTGTTTCGCGTGCTCTTGAGTTGGGCATATTGCGCGGCACTGCTGGAGCCGTCGGACGTCGCCGACTGGCCGGAGAACCCAGAACCCTCGTCCTGAAGGCTATTGCCGTACAACATTGTCGCACACTCTAACTGACACGCCCGATGTCGACATTCGCACCAATGTGTATAGCAGGTCACCATCACCGTGCGACCGCCGATCTCGCTCGCCGCAAGCCCGCTGATTCCCTTCGCGTGCCAACCCTGGACGCTACGCACCGGAAAACTAACGAGTGCAGCGCCCGGAGGTGAGGCTGCAGTCTTGACCCGGCTTCGAAATCGTCTTACTGTCCCCACCCGCTCCAATTTGCTTGAAGTCCAAGTCGACGGTGTTACTGTTACGGCCGGTATATTGACACCGGTACACAAATCTCGGTGATGAGCGCTAGTCTTCGCGAGAAGCTGAAGAAAGTCCTGACACATGCCGTGCAACGAGCAGTAAGAGTCGCCTATTGAAGTACATCTACCGTTGTTGGAACAAGTACTGCCCGCGTCACTATATCTGGCCATCGGACAAGTGCTCTGTTTCTTGTGCTTGAGCAGTGCCCATACGACGTGATCTGGGGCATTGACTTTTCATCCACACATTCAGCCCTTGTCGACTGTGGCGCCGGTGTCCTTCAACCGGTGAACCATCAATAAAGTGTTGCATGACCCCCTCAGCAGTTGCAGTGGTGGTTTTGAAACAGCGCCGCTGGCTATCCACTTTCGCAGGAGCAGGATGGCGAGTCATTTTTTTTAAAATAAACAATACCCAGATGCAATGAAATGATTGGGCTTAATTGGCTTATATTTACCATGCCTTTACAAGACAGCTCTTCACTGTCTTAAACATCAAACAACGAGACCTGCCCGATTTCCTTTCTTTGTTTTTGTCTTTGTCGTTATAATACGAGTGGCGATTCTTTTCCTTTTATCTTCTCCATTTCTATACTTTTCGAGCCGTATGCCCACGGGTATTCCAGCGCTCTGCTTCCTTCGCTGCGATTGCTGCAAAGTATTTGCGCGTGCTTGTCGAGCGGTTGCATATACGTGCCTGTTCCATCGTTAATTGAGCCTAACCTTGTCACAAAGCTATATGCTTCACACTAGCGGCATCTCTCGTGTGTTGTACCGAGCCGAGGGGCATATGTACGAGTCTGGGTCAGGGAAGCACAGTTCTCGATCTTGAGGCTTCCCGCTTCGCTCATTTCTGGCTGCCTGCAGCTATATCATTTGGTGGCCCAAACATTTTGAAACTTGAACAACATATCAGGACCGCTTTCACTGAGCAAATCTGTGAGTACTTTATATAACGTCAACATTGTGTTGCTTTAACACTATATGAACCAGACAAACGTAGCTTACAAAATATGCAATAAACTATACAGGTTGACCAAGTTCACCACGCGCCTAAAAATAATAACAAATAGTAAAGCTATAGAGGCTATGCAACGAAGATTCTGAGCGCGTACTTTAGACAACGCAAATTCAGCTCGCGCTGCATTAACCAAGCTCACTATAATATTCTGAGGACAGCATCACTGCTGCACAAGTGTATCTATGTGTAATGGTTACCAAACTATTATATACCAAGAGGCTCCCGCATCGTTTGGAGTAGGTTTGTTCTTTGTGCACGCAAACTGTTCATCGCTATGCAATAAAAACAATCGGACGACTCTCACGTTTTTTTTCTTCGAGCACGCCTTCTCAGATCCGCGAGCCGAAAAAAAAAATAAACAATGGCTCGAGCATACCGAAAAAAAATTGGGGTTTTACATAGTTCAGGAAGTAAGCCTAACCGACTATATTGCTAATTTATATGGGCGGCATCGATGTTCTCGTAAATGTGCTCATCCTCGCTTTTGGGCGAACGCTTGGTCGAATCCGCCGCTCCTTTCGACTTGGCCCCGGGCGCCGCGGCGGAGTGCTTCGCATCGGGCGAGGCGGCACGCTTCTCTTTGTCCCGCGATATGGTGGTCTCGACGTGGTCGTGGTCGGGGACCGGCTCGTAGGTGACCTCGGTCAGGCCGTCCCTGGTCTGCAGGTACAGCTGCGACTTGTTAGAGCCGGGCACTTCGACGTCATCGTACACGTTCTCTTCCCACGTGCTCGACGCACCGGACGCCATTCGGGACGGAAGCGGCGGCCCACTCGTCCCTGGCGGCAGCCGCTCGCAGAAGGGCTGGCGCTCGGGAGGCTTCCTGCACGGCTGCAGAGCGCCGACGCGCGGTTCCGTTTCACGCAGCAGTGTTTGCGCGCGCCGAAACGTCGTTTTGCGACGCGTAACGAGTTCGGCCCGATGTGTAAACCGCGTGGCTGTGCTCTTTCGTCAAAACGCACGCGACGTCATTTTTAAGGTACCGACACATTTTGCGCCACGATTTTGGCTCCCTCAACCGCTAAAATTCTTGTCCCATTTAACTTACTGAGCGCCAAATAATTTCCCACCCTTATCTCTCCGCGGGTGAGAAACCAGTACAGGAAAAAAAAAAGATATACATCGTAAAGAGTATATTTAAATGCTATCAAACATGTTCATCTTCTGCAACGCGCCTTTCGACATAGCGATTATATATACTTGCCTGCCCGGCAAGTCAGCAAGGGAAGGGAAGCGCAGTCGGGGACGGCAGAAAATTGGATGGGGTGAGGAAATTAGGAAATTTGCAGGCACAACTCGGAAGCAGCTATAGCGTAAGGCAAGGTTAAGTGAAGGTCGCTGAGAAAGGCTTTCGTCCTGCAGTAGACATAAAAATAGGCTGGTGATGATGATGATATGCGCTTCAAGACGTATATTTGTTGCAGTGCGAGTGTTGTTTCATTGCGTGAACAGCGACGGCAACCTGCACATCTTCAGGGGTAGTAGAAAGATGGGGCTCATTCATTATATGAGTGCCGTCCTGTGTTCGAGCCATTGTTAAAACAGCAGCCACGGTCAACCAAGTATACGGGAGCAGCGCAACGGCGTAGCCGTAAATGTACTTATGTTATTGTACACTGAAATGTACACTGAGATGTAAATGTACTGATGTTAAAGTACGACCGTAAATGTACTGACATGGGCAACACTGATAAACGACAGAAATGACGATATCATGGAGTATAGTAAACAATATAGAAATTAGTGCAGCTTTAACATCAAGAAATTCTTTCTATATTTGTTTTTCTTTTTCTTCTGGTGACAGATATTTGAAGGTACTCTTTAGAGTGGAAAATTCGGGCAGCGTGGCGTAGCACGAACCGTCACGTGATAACACCGAGGCGGAGCAGTCGAAGGCGGTGGGAAAGCACGTTGCTAGCCCATATATCGGGGAGAGTTAATAAGAGCGGAAAAGTCTCCAGTTGGAAGCAGCTATAGCTAAGGCCTCTGCGCCAGCTACCGTCACCTAACCTGCCAGCTGACGCGCCCGTGGAAGAAGAGCTCCTCAATCGGAAGAACCATGCAGATTTTGCATACGTTTTGCGTATGCTGCAGCTAGCTGGCAGTAGATTTCTAGTACGCTGTAGCTGCAGCAAACGGGCACTGTAGGCAGCGCCATTCACTAGGGAGTTTTTAGAATAGGGGGACGCAAGCGTTGGGGCCCGCTGGCGCTTGGGGCCACGGTACTGCGCGTGCGCAGTAAGAGCTAGCGGGCCCCAACGTTTGCATACCCTTAACCTAAATCTCTCTACAGTCGCAAGCATGACTGTGCCTGATGCGTTATTTATTTATTTATTTATTTATTTATTTATTTATTTATTTATTTATTTATTTATTTATTTATTTATTTATTAAAGAGCGCGCAGCTGTGCACCAACGATGCAGGCTTCTGCGTCTCGATGAATACTGTGGTATGGTGACCGCGATGAGCGACAGAAAACCCGTGACGTTTGCAGGGCCTTAGTACTGTATATAGAAGTCTAAACTAACAGAAAAAAAAGTGTCATGATTGTGCGACCCCCGACATTTTCTTTCTTTCTTTTGCTTTATAGGATGTGTCATGTGTGAACCAATTTGACGAATAGGCACACAAGATCGACCTATATATCCGCGGTTTCAGAAGGCTGTTCTTCCGTTTGCCTGACTGTTACTATACAATCTTGCAAACCACGGCGCACACTCTAATCGCAACGAAGGCAATCTGCAGTCCATGTACGACAAGCGCCTTAATCATGTCTCGATCCGCACAAAAAGAAAGAAAGAAAGAAGAAAGTGCGCCAGATCTGCCGCTTGTTTCATTGTGAACAAGGCGCCCGTGGGTCGGTGGCCGGATCTCTTTTCCTCTTACGTGTAAGAACGCTTGCGTATGCTATCAACGACGAAGCGTCGGGCGCTTTGACGAAAACACGCGGACTTACCCAGAAGCAGCAGAATCCACTTTTTGGGCACGTGCACCAGTCCCTGACCGAGAGAGAGATAGAGAGAGAGAGTGAGACGTGTGCAGAAATGGTCCAAGATGACTGCCGAAGTAAGCGAAGCTCAATATAGCTTGTATGCAGATATGATTATACACTGCGCTTGTCCCTGCGAGCAGCTTTTCTTGTATAGTTCGTATTTTCGTGTCCAGTTGCACGGCTGTACACCTCGCCGTCCAGCGCGCAGCTATGACAGCGAGACGCGAGGCTGCGCGTGAACTTCGCTGAAACAGCGTCGAGATTTTTGTCACGTGATCGCATGTTCCGCACACGACACTGGGCGCGTCCTTTCTTACCACGGATATGAGCCGATCCTGAAGCATTAGCAAATCCAGAGTGGAGGTCGGGGATTACGCTTTCTCCCATTAACCGTTCAAAAGACTCACGTATTGGGGTTTGGAAATTAGGACCCCGTATAGGCTGCATGTTCAATTAAATTAATAAGGAACTGGCGACTAGAGCGTCTGTACAGTGCCTATGCGTTTAATTTTGGGACGTTAAAATCCATAATTTAATTTACTTTATTTGTTTAAACGTTAACTGGGACGCCAATGTACTTTGCCGCCCTATACTTTGGGCCCTATAACGTAAAACTATTCCAATATGTTTTTTATTCCGATCCCCTGACGTCAAATTTACGTAACCACCGGCACGAGTGAAGCACAGCGTTGTTTGAACCACCCCATCAATAGCTCTTCTCTTTCATAAGAGGTCACTTTGGTTTGATTTCAAAACCAATAACAATGGCTGTTTCGACAGGTTTTTCTTATTGCCTGACAAGAGACAAGGAGCATGCATAAGTGCAGAGGGTTTCCGTGGGCCGAGCTAGCGCAGTGGAATTAGATAACAGGATGGGTAGGGTTGTGCCGGAGTCTGCGATTGCTCCGCGTACATTGCTTAGCTTGCAGTGGCTGGTAGAAAATCGCGGCGGCGTGCAACGGAAGGTTAAAAATGCTGCTAACACGGATCCTCTGCGAATAGGAGCCGGCCGAGTGACGTCGTATACGGGCCGAAATGGCTCTACAACGATGTGCGGCCATGTTAAAATTTTTATTAGGCGCAAATAGGTTCGTTCTCGCCACGACATTACCCTGCTTATATTTTTCTGCATACATCCTGCCTTGTCCTGTGCGAAGTTTTCTTCTCACTGATTTCATGCTGGGGCCATTTTTTACTGCTTCCTCAATGTTTTCCACGTTGTAATTTCGAGTATCTCTTACCTTCTTCATGTTGATCAGTTTTGACAGTTCAGCGAATTCTGTCTGATCTACTGAGTTAGACATCTTCATGCTTTGTCGGTTCTTTATTAGGTTCTTTATTACTTCGGAGAGCTTACCTACTATTTACCTTGGTGCCTTATACCTCTCACTTCAATTGCTGCTTCTCAAGTCAGCCTAGTTGTGGTTTCATTCATTACCTCTACGTTACCTTCATCTTCCTGTTCTAAACCTGCAGCATGCACATATGTTTGCGAGCATCAGCGTAAATTCGTCTGCTTTTATTGTTACCGCGTCTACGTTGACCTGTTTGCATCTACACTGAATAATAGCGGAGGGCAGAAGACGAAAAAGGCCTGGAATCAGAAATAAGCATTTCTTTTGTTCGGTCTAGTGATGCATAATGAGTAAGCACACGTCATATCAAAATGGGAGTTCTTGCGGTTTTCGCCACGTTGTGTGACACACAAGCGAAAATACACACGCCTTCACAGCGACCAGTTGCGAGGATTTTTCGTACACTTAACTTTCCTGATATTACTTCCCTCTTCTTCCGTTACTCAAGCCTTCTCTTCTACAAGGCCACCTCAGCGCTCCTTCTCCCGCCCGCCCGCTTTATCTGTCGCAAGATCTTGTTGCGAATGGTTTTAAATATGAACATATGCAAATATGCATTTAACATATGCACAAATAATGGTTCTGCACGCCCAAGAAAGTGCAAACAAAATGTAATTAGATCTCCCATCACCATTTGCAATAAGTGCATTCATCTACACAGAAGTGGCAACCAGCGTTCGGAACTACTACGAAAAACACATTTCGCTGACTGCGAAGAACTATTTTGAGCACAGCTTCTATACGATATAGGCACGTTAACGGCATGGCAAAAGCAGTTAGCTTTCGTTCATGAAACACAGGCAGCGTTGCCGCCGGTTCGGTGGTGTTATATTACAGCCTTTTATTCCTTGTCTTAACGAGAACTTTAATTTACCACATCGATTCTTTTTTACTTATTTAGCTACAACTAATTTAAAAGTACCCTCTAATTATTATATGTAAGCGATGGGCTGGATTCACAAACAAAAATAAGCGAAGTATATATCTTTCAATATGGTCACCGTTCGACCCCCCTCCCCCCCCGTTGAAAAAAAACAATCCTGGGTACGGCCCTGAGAGGAGGGCTGATTGCAGAAATGGAAAAGAAACAGTTTGGCGTAGCTTTACGTTATATATCGCCCTTTGTGTACGTACTTAGGAACTTGCGTTCGGCAGAGTGTTTAATTTATTTCTATGCCCTACGAACCAGCCTGCTTCTAGTCCTCATGTGTGCCGTGAAACACCTGGCATATACAGTTTGTTTTTTAGACTATATAAAGAATAGTGGGGAAACTTGAGCGAGTTGGTGCAAGTTTATATTTTACAAGCAGCAGCGCTAGCAGCCGCGCTCTTTTCCTCGTTCTCGTCTTGTTAGCTCTGCTGCTTGTAAAGATCGACTGTGTCAGGTGGTACAATTCCATTCCGTGAGCTAGATTACTGGAAACGGGGCTCATTACTCGTACAGAAATTCGAGATGCGCAATCGACCAATTAAAACAAATTGCTAAATAAGTTTTAGATAACTATTGTATGACACACATTGCAATCTGCGAATTGTAGTCGGCGAGTTCACAATGCATGCCCACTCGGAACGAATTCTGAGATTATGCACGGGTTTTGAGATACGCGCCATCGAAGTTGCTGTAAAATAGTTTTTCCACTTATTTCTTCAAGAAATTGCAGTTTTATGTATTAACGCGATAGCCTGTGTCGCAGAAAATTCGATGTCGGCGTCGGACGTTGTTTGGGCAAAAAAAAAAAAAAAAACTTCGAACCACGCAAATAGGCCCTCCATGTGACGCAAGAAATTTACTGAACTGATTGAATTTCTCAAACTAAAATACGTGGAAAAATCGTAAACTACGACTTACACACAACCTACAGACATCATAGCTCTCGGGCTGTAATTTGACTATACGAGAAAACTAAATTCTGTTACGCGAAAACTAAAAGAAACCCATTTTGCGGCGTTTCTAACATTCATAGGCCGGCCACGACGTTCGCCGTTTGCGCGCTCCGGCGCGCGAATATCTCGGAAACCACGGAGCGGCGCGCCCGGTTCCTTGCAATACCTCCAGCTGGCGCTCACCTCCACCGCATCGCGGCTCATGCAAGAGGTCGCGTTTCTACCACAAAGCCCGCCTTCGTGCGTATCGTTCGCGACCAGCGTTTCCCGGTAAAAAATTACGGTTACATACGCTCCAGTGGCCGGGAAGCGTGGGAAGCAGTCGGGGATCTTTGAACGCTATCGCGTTCCACTCTTAAAGGCGAAGCTTGATCGTCGTCCAAATTGTGAAGCAAGAAAGTAACTGGAACACCCGCGTATTTCGTCGCACAGTTTGGGAAATAATATATCGAAACTGGTATTATTCTAAAAATTCGTTCTAAGTACATACGCCTTGCGAACTGGGTGCAGTTTGTAAATTGTAGTATGTGCAGCAATGTAATGGTTAAAAAAAGCTTACTCGTAAATTTTGTTAGTCGATTAAGCATTTCTATTACTCCTGCAAGTAGAATATCTGACTCTGAGTAATCTAGCTCAGCGACAATTAAGAAACATACTATTTTCCAAAGGCGATTTTTAAAATTTCTGCGCACTCTTAAAAACACAACGCCCGGTGTATAAAAGAGGATAACGTCTAAACTCAGCTAAAGGTGAAACGCTGTACTGCAATTTAAGTGGCTACCGCGGTCGCTCTCAGTGTATGCTACAACGTTTCGCTCGCACATGAGCAACAACAACATACGCGTGAGAAGTTCTAGAAGCCTAGAAAAACTGTGAGCACGCTTACCACAGACCAAGATGAGTCACCAGAAGGCTGACCCACATTGTCTGCGGACGGCGCTGCCCCTTCTGCTTCTTCGCTTGCTTGCTTGCTTCGCTTACTTGTGGCGGTTACCCACTACGGGGGATTGGCCAAGGAAGGGGAGAGAGAAAAACCTAAACGGGAAAGTAAATCAAGGTGAAGCTGTGTGTTGGGCTGATCGAACTAGACGCTGGTGATGATCAAAAGTTCCAGTTAGTTAACCTGATTATTATAGGTATTTGTACCAATCGAAAGCTTTTGAGCGCGGAGTTGCCTTTCCTAAGGCGAAAAGCGAGAGTAGGAATACATTTATCCCGCCTTTCGGCGACTTCCCTTGCCCTTTCGTCCCTCGCACACGAAATGCGGAGCGGCATTTTGTGCTGCAAAAGCTGCGACTTGCGGCAAAGGGAGCCAGTTACGCGTCGAACGGTTTGTCTATTGCAGCTCTAATCTTTCTGTGAAGCTTCCATTTAGTCGGCGTTGCTAGAGGGAGATATTCTGTAAAGAGGAAAAGCGCAGTACCTCAACAGCACTGAAGTATATAGAGAAAGGGAGTGAAAGAAGAGGGAAGAGAGAGGGACAGATATTGATGATGATGATGATGATAGCATCCCCTTCGAAAGGGGGCGTTGTCATAGTCGTACGTGTCACCAAGGCCGTCATTCATTCATTCATTCATTCATTCATTCATTCATTCATTCATTCATTCATTCGTTCATTCATTCAAATAACTCTATTGAGTGCCCTGTGATTTGGTGGGGTGGGCCTAGACACCGCCTAGGTTTCGGCCAACGGTTGTTGGCCCTTGGCGGCTTCCTCGGCTCACTGGATGGCCAATTCATTGCACCCTTTGGGGTGTATATTTGTCCCACAACAATAATCGTCACCTGCTTTGCTTGCATTTCCTTTCTTGAAAACTCGGCGCTCGCTACTTTCCTGTCAAGAATGCCGCGTCACACTGATAACGCGCATGCCGTTCGTAACTGGGAAGTACCGGGCTCGCAGCGTTAAAGAAAGGAAACGCGGTCAAGACAGATCACAAATATGGTTGTGGGACAAGATAAGCCCCAAAGGGTGTAAATTTTCTAAAGAGTGTAAGAGAATTTTACGCCCTTTGGGATGTATATTTGTCCCACAACAGTAATCGTCATCTGTCTTGCCCACATTTCCTTTCTTGAAAACGCTGCGCTCGTTACTTTCCCGTCGGGAATGCTATGTCATGCTGATACCGCGCATGCCGTTCGTTACTGTAAAGTAGCGGGCTCGCCGCGTTAAAGACAGATGACGATTATTGTTGTGTGGCAAATATATACCCCAAAGGGTACAACTGTTGTAGAGTGTTGTACAAAGTACACCCTTTGGGGTGTATATCTGCCACACATAAATAATCATCTGCCTTGCTTGCGTTTCTTTTCTTGAAAACGCCGCGCCCGCTACTTTCCTGTCGGCAATGGTATGTCATGCTGATAACGCGCATGCCGTTCGTTACTGGAAAGTACCGGGCTCGCCGCGTTAAAGAAAGCAAATGCAGACAAGACAGATGACGATTATCCTTGTGTGGCAAAGGGGTATAATTTTGCTTAAGAATGATACAGGGTCTGCACTCTAAGAAAAGTTTACACCCTTTCGAGTATATATTTGCCACACTACGATAATCGTCATCTGTCTTGCCCGCATTTCTTTTCTTGAAAACGCTGCGCTCGTTACTTTCCTGTTGGGAATGCTATGTCATGCTGATAAGGCGCATGCGGTTCGTTACTGGAAAGTACCGGGCTCGCAGCGTTAAAGAAAGGAAATGAGGACGACAGATGACGAATATCGTTGTGTGGCAAATATACACCCCAAAGTGCGCAACTGTTTTTAGAGTGTGTTCTGAAAGCAGTAGGACTGGTTTTTTCCTGGACGAACGGGCCGACGAAAAGTGGTCTGCGCGCGCAGGATCAGTGAAGGCGGATATTGGGAACGCTGGGAAAAATCGGCAGTCGGCTCTCGGCCGTTGAAGAGAGCAGGTCGCTTGTACTGTGAACCCCTGTCGAAATGCCTCGTCATGGAGAATCATGGACCATTTGCTGGATCAGCGATAAGCGATCAAATTTTGTGTAAAGCTTGGTAAAACGGGCAAAGAGACTCACGACACGATCAAGCAAGCCTCCGATGATGCTGCCATGGGTAGATCAGGTGTTTTTGAGTGGCACAAGCTGTTCCGAGAAGGTAGGGAAATAGTGGAAGACGATGACCGCTCCGGACGCCCTTCGACCAGCAAGACCAACGAAAATGTGTAGCGAGTGAAAAATTTACTGAACAGTAATCATAGGATGAGTATCAGAATGATTGCTGATGACTTGAGCATTCCTCAAACCCAAGTTTTTGAGATCATGACTGAAAACTGAGCCATGAGGAAAGTGTGCGCGAAGTTCGTGCCGCAAGTGTTGCCAGAGGAGAAAAAGGCCAACCGGAAAGCGATCTGCCAGGATCTTCTTCTTCATGTGAATAAGAACTCCGACTTTTTGTCCACTGTGGTGACTGGTGACAAGACGTAGGTGTTTGATTACGACCTGAAGAGCAAGCGGCAGAGCTCAGAATGGCACAGCCCTTCTTCCCCACGCCCCAAGAAAGCACGATCAATGAGCAAATCCAAGCAAAAGTCCATGCTCATTTGCTTTTCTGATCGACATGGAGTCATCCACATAGAGTTCGTACCACCCGGACAAACAATTAATGCAGTTTTTTATGTGGAAGTCCTCAAAAGACTGCGAAAACGCATTGTTCGTGTCCACCCAGCCATCACCAACAATTGACGGCTGCACCATGACAACGCGCCGAGCCACACAGCATATTCCGTGTAGTGGAGTATCTTGCCCAGCACAAGGTGGCAACGCTGCCTCAGCCCCCCTATACAGCCCCGACTTGGCCCCGCCAGATTTTTTTCTATTCCCGAGAATAAAATCGATGCTCAAGGAGAAGCATCACGGATCGGTAGAGGCGGTTCAGCAGGCCGTGACGGGGCAACTAAACAGAGGCGTACGAAAACTGGAAAGCTCGTTGGCAGCAGTGTGTAGATGCGGAAGGGTGCTACTTTGAAAAATTTTAATTGTTTGTACTATTCTCATGAATAAATTAAAAAAAATGAGTCCTACTTCTTTCAGAACAGACCCCTTATATGTATATCTCCTGGAACTAAACCTGGGAGTGCTAGCCAGTGCCAGCGCGCACGGCCTTAATTTACGGCAGATGTGGAACATCCTTTCCGCCGCAGGCGTTACGCGTACGTGATCTTTTTGGGTGAAGGAAAGTAAGCCCACACATGCTACCTGAAGGCATCAATGCTGCCGGATCCGAGGCCTCGCTATGTAATGAACGAGGACAAAGGAAACCGAGGGCCCGATATTTATTAGGCCTATCATGAAAAGCCAACATACAAGGGCACCAAGGACAGCACAGAATAATTACTTGCGCTCATTAACTGAATTAAAGTAATGATAAAGTAATGGAAATGAAGTTGGATGAAAATAACAATTGGCCGCAGGTGGGGCAGGAACCCACGTCTTCGCATTACGCGTGCGTAGCTCTTAGCTACCGCTGCGCTGTCTTTCTGTTCTCTGGGGTATTGATCATTAATATAACTCTAGGGTATTTATGTTTATCTGATGGAACTAAACCGGGGATCGAGTGTCACCATTCACGGCATTTACGGCGGCTGTGGAACATCCTTTTTTCTGCAGGCGTTATGTGTACGTGATCCTTTTGGGTGAAGGCAAGTGGCTAATAAACCCACATATGCTATCCGAAGGCATCAATGCTGCCGGACTCGAGGCCTCGCTATACGTGATGAACGAGAAGAAAGGAAACTGAGGGCCCGATTTTTATTAGTGATAACATAGAAGCTAACAAACAAAGACACCAAGGTGAGCATGGGTCACAAAAGGTCCCGTATGTTCGTGTCACACCCAGTAATAAGAGACAAAAAGACGACTAGTCATGTTAGAATTATGTGTCACTTGAATTATGTGTCGTGCATGCACTCTTAAAGCGGTTGCACCCTTTGGGGTGTATATTTGTCTCACAACGATAATCGTCACCTGCCAGCTTGCGTTTCCTTTCTTGAAAACTCGCGCTCGCTACTTTCCTGTCGAGAATGGTGCGTCCAGCTGCGTCACACTGATGACGCGCATGCCGTTCGTGACTGGGAAGTACCGGGCTCGCAGGCTTAAAGAAAGGAAACGCGGGCAAGACAGATGACGATTATCATTGTGGGACAAGATAAGCCCCAAAGGGTGTAAATTTTTCTAAGAGTGTGTGCGGCATAGAATAAAAATAAAAGCCATTATCTGCTGCCTGCTACGTATTCTGACGTAAACGTGCTGTAGAGAGCAGATTTATGTACGATGCTCCCAAACGCGACTACCACAGTAAACAAAGCAAACATGCTTATTTTGTCTCCCATAATTCTACTGCGAAGAATTAAGATGAGAAGATATACAAAAATTGCAAGTTCACTCGTTGAAAAGTGGCAATATGAAAGTATTTTGTTTACGAGCCTACAATTAGTATTAATAAAGAGGAACTAGCAAAAAAAAAAAAGAAACATGTACGACTACAGCCGGTGTAAAAAAAAAAAGAAAGACAGTTTTCTTTTTTCTTTTTACCCAGCAGCTGTGGTACGACAGTGAAAAGCACAAGTTATTGCAACTTAAGTTTTGGTTTCGCTTTTGTTTCTCTGTATCAAACCCATCGCGGTAAACATGAAGAGATTGCCTCTCAAGAATGGCTGATGTTTTCAATGGTATGTTGCCTCACCTGATCGTGCTTTTTTGTCTCCTTTGTTTCCATAACTTGTCGCCAAGCTGAAGTTGCTCATGGGTGTGTACATCGTTTTGCACTCAAAGCATACAATCAGAATGCTTATAAGCTGGCTTAGTGCCTCTTAGTCTATGACTCAAAAACTGAGTGACTTGGACCTAGTCATCAGCTGTCATCTCCGGACGTTGATTTCATAAAAGGTTTTGTCCTTCTGCACGCAGTCGTCACGAAGGGTTATTGTAATGCAAATCTTTTGTCCCCGGGCGTGTTGATCTTGTTCGAAATAAAGTGTTTCTCGTGTCTTCAAACTAGCGTTTGTACATTTCCACAGAATGACGTGTTTGTTTACATTCGTTGTCTGGCTGACTTTTGAAGTCCGTCATGGCAGTCCGCCGTTCGTTGCGGTGGCACGCAGTGACATTGACTACTTTAGATCGCACTACAGACACGAAGTTTAGGTACGATCGCGTCATTCATATTTATCGCTCGTTATGCTGCGTGGTTTCAGGCTTGCATAACAAGCGCTCAGGGTTTATAATGAGTTATGGAATAAAATACAGTTTGACAGGCATATGCTCGTGACTTCAGGCGCGTAATATTTTATAGCCTAACGCGCTTCAGTGTCGAAACCGTTCATTGTCAACTGTATTGCCGGTGTATTTCACTGATGTCATCGTCTCCAAAGTTCGTGCTCGAATGACAAAATATCGTTTCTCTTTAAATATACCTAAGTCATAGGCTCTTTTACCGCTTCTTGTATTGCTAGCACGATGTATTGACACTCAACAATACCTAAAAAGTTTTTATTTGTCCTGTTCCTGCAGTGTGGCCTTGAAGATGAACTTGACTTGTAAGGCTGTGTGCATGCGTGTTTTTGTACCCAAACATATGGGTGATGGTCTGCTTTGGCAGAGGTGATATGTTGCGGAAACAGCTCTCTTATTTCCGAAGCACCTGGGAATTGTATTTACGACGTGAGTGCTTCAAGGAAAGCTAGCGTATGTTTTTTTTGCCAGAACTCGCATATTGTAGTGCAGCAGGAAGGTCTTCGAATCAGCAGCATGGAAAGGGATGTGTGAGAATGTACCTTTTATTCTTTGTTGCGTTTCAGCCTCCCTAACTTATGAAGTCGGAGCTGTAGAGTATGACGACTTCAAGCCATCTGAGGAACCTGTATATATATTGGGAAGAAAGTACAGCACATTTCATGGTCAGTCCCTTTTGCATGTCACTATATAGTATGGATAGCTTGCATGTGATGGTGTGCTCACTATATTATTGTTAAGAATTCACAGCCTCCGGTGTGCTTTTGGAGACATTTAGATTAACATGCAGCTCGTCATCATGCCAGTGACCTTCCGGCACAACAGCTGTGAGGAAATCAGTGCCACTTATATTACTGTTTGTTGTAAAAGTTGTGCACACGCTTGTAAGCACACATGTTGCCATTGAAAGAGCCTTTGCTGAACTATCCCGTGCTTGGAACTGCTACAACATTGTCAGCTGAGAAAATGACAAGTTTCTTTTGATTTGCTCCAGCTATCTTACGTTATGGAAGTTTATGCATTGTTTTTCATTGCTGCATGAAACACATTAAAGTGTGTGTGTGTTTAGTTATGTGTCATGTCTGCCATGGCCTTCACAAATGCCAGATTTTAAATTGTGCCGTCATCTGTTCCAGAACTTGATGACCTCAGGAACAGTATTACATCAAAGGTCTGGCTGACATATCGAAGGAACTTCCCAGCAATTAGTGAGAAAAACAAACTTACTTTGTCTCAGATTTGCGTTTACAGCAGCCTTGCATTAGAATTTTTGTTTCTGTACTTTAATGGTGTGCTCATTTCTGCAGCAAATTGTTGTTAATGTTCCTGATTTGCAAAATTTCTAACAGTAATACAGTATTTTTTATCTTACCAGAAGAGTTAATTAATTTTATCTAGCTTCTGTACTTGAATCTCCTGTTGCCTACAATGGCAAAATGCAAATTTTCATGCACACTTCTTACTTGCCAATTTGAAATGATGCATGTTGAAATGATGCCCAATTACGTGCACATCGAAATGAAGCCCATAACTTTGCAGGCTCAAGGAACAGTCACACAACCACAGCATAAGCTTATAAACTTATGCGTATAAAACATTCATAGCCTTGCCACATCAAGTATCAAGTAATCTCTGCTTATTGTTTTGTGATGCGATGCCACAGATGGAATTTCTGATGACGAAAGTGGTGGCCAAATCATGTGGCAAGCATTAGTGTGAAAGCAAACAATACATCTTGTGAATGTAGCTGTGCATGCTTGTTGATCCCAAACCAGGCGTTATCAAGTAAATGTTGCTTGCACAGTCCCGGACATGCAGTTTGGTTGATCTAGGCAGGTGTCCTGCGCTCTTTACATGCAGCTTTTTAATGATTTCTGCAGTGCAACCGCTTGACATTGAGCTGCCCGGTAGAACAAGCACATGCCAGTATTATCATGTTAAAACAATTAGCACTAACATGCAGGAACTGTTGTAAAAGTGTAGCCTGTGTAAACCCGCAGATAAGGTGGGAATCATTCTACAAATGTTACATTATAGGTTTTTTTGTAGTTTTCTAGCAGGACCTTGTCTCCCATTTGAGAAAGAGTATTTCCTCCTCAAATGCCATACCTTGTGCTGTAATCATGAGAGAGGAAATGCGGTTATCATTGTGTTGTTTACCTCTATTAGGCAGAACAGCAGAATGAACTGCGTGCGCCATAGTTCAGATGTAATTTCTTACGTACAGGGTAAACCTTTAAGTAAGCACTTACTGCTGCTAACGTGCATTTATGCAAAATTTTGTCACAGTTTACAGTCCTTGCCACTTCCTCATTCTAGCATAATGTTTATTTAAAATTGAATTGGTTTTTGCTGCTAGTTTTAATATAGAATACGTTCTGCAGTTATTGCCACATACTTTTGCTTTGCTTTTGTTAAGAAGGAGTTCATGCAAGCGAGCTATGTGTTCGAGTCTGTGATGTTTTTCTCATTGCTAAGGTGTAGCAGCCTGGTGCTGTGTTTCTTATAGACTGAGAGTGGCTAGACTACATGTAATGCATTGCGTGTCCTCTTGGATTTGCAGGTGGAACAGACTACACCTCTGACACAGGCTGGGGATGTATGCTTCGGTGTGGGCAAATGGTAGTTGCTGAGGCCCTCATGCGACGACACCTTGGAAAAGGTCTCTTTCGTCATTGTTTCTTTCCTTTCTTTTTATTAATATCTAAGCTTTCTAAATACAGAAAGAAAATAATTTGAATGCTTCTTTCAAGTTTGTGATCCGGTTTGACCGCTGGAGCTTTTGTATTCTTATGCCACAGATGCGATAATTTCAGCAATACTATTTGCATACATAAAATGAATATTAACGTAGTACTGACATAAATTTTTAAACTACACACTTTTCGCACATGAAAGAATCACACTTGTCTATATGGAAGGTTGGGAAGCATTCATAAGCTATTTGATATGATGGTTGTCACAAAATGCCAGATCTGGCATTATCAACATTATCATGACACAGACCTGCCGTGGTAGCGTAGTGGCTTTGACATTGCGCTGCTAAGCCCAAGGGCACTGGATCCAATTCCGGTTATAGTGGTTGCATTTAAATAGAAGTAAAATACAGAAACGTCTGTGTACTGTGCATTGGGCAAACGTCAAAGAAACACAGGTTGTCAAAATTAATCAGGTGTCCCTCACTATGGTGTGCCTCATTATCATATAGATCTGCATAGATCCGGCTTAATTTGAGCGATGGCCTGGGTTATGCTGACTTTAAGGGCATAGATCGATTGCGGCTTATTAGCATAGACCTGTGACTTCAGGAAACCCCACAAGAAAAACTCTAGCGGGGTCAAATCACACAAATTTGGTGGCCAATTCACGTCACCTCTGCGAGAGAGAACCACACCCTCAAATCGTTCATGCAGAATGTCGATCGTGTTGTGGCGTCCGCTGTGTGGCACGTAGCGCCATCCTGCTGGAACCACATGTCGTATGCATCCATATCATTTGATTTGGGCCAAAAGAAATCGGTTATCGTTGTTCTGTAGTGCTCGACATTGACGGTGATGGCTTCACCTACACTGTTTTCAAAAAAGTATGGACCAGTGATGCCGCCGACCCAAAATCCGCACCAAACAGTAACCTTTTGTGGATGCATTGCCACCTGGTGAACCTCGTGTGGGTCGGGATCGTCCCATATACGGCAATTGTGCTTGTTAACGTAGCCATTCATCCAAAAATGTGCCTCGTCGCTAAAGATCATTTTTCGGCCAAAATCGGCGTCCTCTTCGAAATGCTCTGAAGCTCAGTCAATGAACAAACGGCATTGTCTATGGTTGTTAAGAGGAAGCTTTAGCTCGGGCCCAACTCTGACGCGGCCTATTCAAATACATGTAAAAACGCAAAAACGTTTTTCTGAAATAACCCCTGGACCGATTTTAGTGAAATTTGTTGCATTTGAGAGAGCAAGTTAAATTGTAGTGACTGTTGGTCACGGAATTTCTATTCACGGTCACGGAATTTCTGCTTCATTGCAAATTTTGTTCTGAGCACATAAAGCATGTAATGAAATGTCCTTAACTGACTGCAGTTTTGTTGAAGTGTGATACACCAAGGTACTTCAGGTGCAAAATTTTAATTACTTTTATTCCTATTTTATCCAAATGATAAACTTGGTGGCCAATAAGCTTATATAACTATAGCGTAGCTAAGTAGGCAGGCCTTCATGTATATGTGGCTCCGACTGTTATCACTGCTATATGTCTTCGGAGACCATCAGTCTTTTGCATGTTCAGAAGAACAGATGGTTGCGAGAGGCAGTAAAAACAACACGTAAGTTCTTAATGGCGCTGAAAGTAATGTTATCAACAGATTTCTTCCACATAATGACTGTCACTATGTATTACACAGTAATGAGGCAGTAAGATCTGTCTGCTGTTACTCAAAAATAGAAAAAGAATGACGTACAATTGGCTCAATCACTTCGTCGAACAACTCTCATGCACCGTCTTTGCTCACTGACATCAGGCTATAATAAGGCCTTGTATATGTCATCACAAGCACTAATGTACTGTTCGTGCTATCGGTTGAAAGTGTTGCATCACTGGCCAGTAATAATTCACTGAGAAAGCAAAAACGGTGCTTTTCTGCATTTTCTTGGTGCATCGTCTGCTATCTGGAAGGGGGAGCCAAAAGGCACTCAATATCAGTGTGGTCACGTGTTTGAAGATTCCAGCGCCCATGCCGCGGTGCTGTAAAAGGTGTACGTATATTGAAAAAAAAAATGTGCTCCTCCACCATCACATTAAGGTAATGAGTCAACATAATTGGCTGACACATCCATGCAAACTCTCTTTCTTATGGACAGTGGTGTTTTTGCCACTGTATTCTTAGGTTGTCACCAGCTACTGTAGGTATTTTATCCTAGTGAGAAAGATGGCAGTGAGGCATATCATTCTTTCAAATGTGTATGCTTACAAGTAGAGCAGTGACTATTTACGTGTAGGGTGTGTGATAATCTCAACATCTGTTTTGCAGATTGGCAATGGTCACGAGAAACAAAAGACGAAAATTACCTGCGCGTCCTGCGCATGTTTCAGGACAAGAAGAACTGCACATACTCGATACATCAGATTGGTGAGTGCATTGGTTTGTATAAAGACAAGGCCATAGGAGAGCCGCATTGTTTGGAGGCACGCATTTTTCTTGGCAGACATTTTCTCCTTTGGTACATTTTGGAATTTTGTAGGCACTGGGGGGTGCACGTGTTCATTCAACTTTTGTTCAAATTGAGAAATTGAAGAAACACTTTAATTAATTTTTTCATCCATGCTGCTTGACCTATGAGTCCCTGTGTTCAAAGGATGCATGGTAGAGAATGATGAAACCGTAATTTTTGCTAGAGTGTACCTCACTAGAGGTCCGCTTTACTGAAGCTCCAGCCTTAGGTGGCAACCACATGCATTTGATATTCAAATGACAAGTGATGCCTGGTGAAAGAAAAGTAGTGACATATTTGCTTTGTTGTCTGAACAAATACAGTCGTGCACTTGTAAAGAAATTGCAAACGAACCACGAGGCCAAAGAGGAGTTGAACCTGTAATATGATGCATGCTACCACTGGCAGCTGGTAACTGAGCTCATGTTGGCATGGATTGTGATAACTTACCAACCTTGAAACTGAGAATGGCAAACTATTTGTACCATTTTTCTTATGGTATAGAGTTTAAGAGAGAGGTTCGATGTCAGTGTGTCTTGTGCTTTGAATCGTCTGTATCCTTTGCTGAATGATTGGGTCATAATCCTCTTTACTTAAGTGCACAAAACCATTTGCTCGTGTGCAGAGGCAGTAGCATATCTATTTCCACCCACGTGCAGAACTCGCTAAACAACTCTTGTGTCACCACTAGGTTAAGTGAACACAAGAGGAGTGACAATCCACTGAACCATTTTCTGACTTCGCCTTGCAGAGAGTGGGGTTGCAATCGATTGTGTGGTGAATCAAAAGATTTTGTATTGTCCCAAAAGCAGAAATGTGCAGCCCGTCATAATGACATGCCACATAAGGGTGAATACATGTACCTCAGCAAACCATCGGTTGCCCTGCGTAACAGAGGTTATGTGCCTTTATGGCCAACAATGCAGCCTGTGCCTCTTATGATTTCTGTTCTTTTTGTGCTTGCACCTAGCTCACTGTACCATGTGTGATTTACCGATTTTATTTAGCACATTGTTTTGCCAAAATAAAAAAAAGAAATTGTTTTGAGGGAGTGCCTATTGCATCTTTGGGCTGCTCATTTTTCTGTGAATAGGTATGCTAATCCATCCATTTACTTGTTCGCTATGAGTGACATGTAACTGAAGCAATGAGCCAGAATCTGGCTATGGTAGTGAAACTGGCCAATTTGAGTTCGTCGAATCTTACCTGCTTGCTTGTTTCAACTGCAGTGTGACATTTTCGCGTCCTAGTACAGACCACTTGGATTGCTCTAAATGCTTAAAGAAGGTTTGTTCTTCCATGGTTGTCAGCGGGCTTGCGGTAAACCAGCTTTCAACAGGGCAATGTACAGCAAGGTTTTATTTTGCAGTCCTATATACTAGTAGCTGACTTTGTGTGTGTTGTTCTTTGTATCCATATTCCAGCACAGATGGGTGTCTCGGAAGGCAAGACAGTGGGCCAATGGTTTGGGCCTAATACCATTGCTCACGTACTAAGGCAAGTTTCTGCATCAGTTGTGCCGCCATGTGCGGTCTCCTGCCAACTAAACGGCGGTTTAGAATGGTAGATGGTTGGTGAGCTCTGAAAGATCTTTTTTTTTTCTTGCAGGAAGCTGTCTGCATTTGACAAGTGGAGCTCTTTTGCCATGCATGTTGCCATGGACAGTGTTGTAGTGATGGACGACATAAGTGAGGCTCACTTTGTTGCTAATTTTTCGGCAGTGTAATGGCAGTCATTACTTATACAGTGGAGCCTCAATATAAGAAACATCCATTTAGCAAAAACTGCGATTAAAAAGACCTCTTTCATTTCCTGATTTTAGTTCTATTGAACACCATCTGCAACCTAATGTTATTTGTGGGCAATCAATTTATTGGCCCAGAGCATGTTTCAACTTGCCTTAAAGGGACACTAAAGTGAGAAATAATTTCTTCTGCTTCAGTAAATTACCGTTCTACAACACCAAAAACACCACTCTTACAACGATAAGACATTTGGTAAGCCAGAAAAAGCGCAAGAACGAAATGCAGGTGGCGACACCTACTTGAAGTTCCCTCACCTGGGGGCTGTGACGTCTTGGATTTTGATGGCATCTTCGAGGGCTAATTATATATAGCGGTACAGATTGACTACATTGTGTTCTAAAGGAACCAAATATTAAACATGGCAAGTTTCGGGAACCTTTATTCAGCCAACGCGGCCCAAATGTGAAAACATACTTTGGAATCCCTGACGTCACGCTGACGTACCGGCACTGGGGTTTCGGCGCGAAATTCAAACACTGATACTTGGACCTTCATTTTCTCATCTAATAATCAAACTATTTTTTTGAAATGACTGCCTGCAGGGTTCTCAAACAATGCTTCATTAGTCCAAACTGATTGTTTTGTTTTAGTGTCCCTTTAAGGACACTTTGGACTTCGAACTTCAGCACCTTGTGACATAGACACTTGTGGGTCCATTCATTGCTTAAAAATAACCAAAGAACTTGAAAAACAAAATGAAAGAAAAAATTTATTTCCAGTTTAGTACTAAAGAAAAATTAACCGCAGCGAATGTGCCCAAATATTCACATTACATTACTGTGACATGTTATGACTGAATCATTCGTAAGTTCACTGACATTAGTGAGAATCACAGAGGGCTGCTATTGTCATGAACAGATGCAGCAGCACCTAATTCTTTTAATACCTTTATTGTTGCAAGTTGCAACAAGCTTTACTGCCAGTTGACCAAGCTTTGTATAAAAATTTCAATGGGAAAGAACAGCTGTAACCATGTTAGCGTAAATCATGGTCACATACCAAGCTTTTGGCTGGTTCTCTACACTCCCACACACACTTACAATGACAGTAGAAGCACAAAATACCATTGGAATCTGTGAGTCTCATTAATTTGGTTGTGTGATCACTCAAATGGGAGCAAATGGGCGTTAAGGATTTCTGTGGCCTTTTGTTTTTAGAGGTCCTTAAAAGTGTGTACTATGTGTCGGGAATATGAGATAACTCAGAGCCATTGGCGTAATCTGCTGCATGTGAAAAGAGTGGGCTTGCCTAGACGTCATGGCACCATGTAAGCTGTCTTCCTGTGCATTTAGTATTGGTGGTTGCATAATCATGAGTTTCAATAAACTGTTGGAGCGAGAGGCAGCCGAAGCATTCGCTGCCTGCTGCCAGCGCTTTTTATGATAACGTCATTCCAGTGCGGTGAATGCTATCAGCCACAGGGGTGGAGTGCATGCCTGGCTGGCTTTGCTTAATTTGTACCACCGATGTGAAGATATCGTCGACGTGCTATGAAACCGTATCATTTGTTACTCACTTCCAAATTCATCAAAAATGAATTGTTTTCTCATTTAAACTTGCTTTTTTCGATTGCCCAATAATTCCAAAATTGTGTGGCCCCTTTCCATCCAAGACAAATCGATCAGCGACTATACTTATTTGCATAAAAAGTTGAATTTCAATACCATGAAATTTCAATATAAGGAAATAAATTGCCAATTTTACCTACTTTGTTATGTCGAGGTTTAGCTGTATTAGGCAAAGTGTTAGCTACGTGACATAAAGTTCATAGTTCAATAGGCTGTACCGTATAAATTGCAGTGAACTTTCCTTTCTAACTTAGTGTCAGCTTGGCGTCAAGTTCGCACAGACATGAGCAGTTCCCTGTCATTGACTGCAAGCACTTGCTGTCACAACGCTGGCATGATTAGGAGTGCGGGATATGAGGAATGCGTGTGCTCGCCCCAAAGTGAGCGATTCATGCTGCCGCTTGCTTCATCATTTTAACAGGGCCGCGTCTCCAAAACTCGGATCACGCAACCTCCAACCTTAGGCACACTAGAAAGCAGTGGGCATGAAGCCACCAATCATCTTGACCTTCCCTTGCGTGTTTGCTCTTTGTCCGTGCACCTGCAGCAGATCACCTCCAAGCTACAGTGCATAGGTCACTTGCGTTTGCCGCTGTGACCTCACATGGTCAGGCTAGAGAAAAAGATGTATGTGCTCTCCTCCTCTAGCCCAGCTGTGCAGCAGTGTGGGTTCGGTCATACAACCCCTTGGCTCACTCTCGTACCCACAGCACATCACGTGACCACCAACGTGTGGCGCAGAAGCTGCTCATTCTCTTTGCACTTGAACTTCATTTGGGACCGCATGGATATGGGGGGGGGGGGCGGCAACAGTGAAAATGCGCTTGCAGTGTCTATACTTGTTCTAGCTATAAATGCAAAACAACTATAGTGTTATTTTCATACAAATACAGCCTACAGGAGCATTGCATATGCTCACTGCAGTATGCACTGCTAAAACATGTGCTTATTGCTCCCTGATACCATTAGTTATTTGTAGTGGTTTCGCTTGCTTTTATCTTGCAGGGAAAGTATGCAGAGTTGAGGCATCAGATGCTGAGGATGGCGTTAGAAATCGGACGCAGCCACATGGACTTGCAGCTGCAGCAGCAGCTTCTTGGAAGCCTCTTGTGCTCTTTATTCCTCTGAGGCTTGGCCTGAGTGAAATCAACCCAATCTACTATTGTGGCCTCAAGGTAAGAATGGACATGAAGAAGTGCTACTGGCAGATGCGAAAGTTCACTTCAGTGACTGAAAAGGCTTTTTTCATGTGAGTGTTCACAAAGGAGAATATTAATGCTGTAGCAACTAACAGTTGGTAAATGTGATACAATCGATCAACAAAACATTCAAGTAGTGTTGCCAAGAGCAAGAAAAAATGCAGTAACAAGCTTCTCGCCCTCAGATAGAGCATAATGTGATAAACTTCAAAGTTCAAAGTTCAAAAAAATTTCGAAGTTTGAAACTAATTATGTATCTGAAAGGCTGCTGAAATTTTTAAGTACTTTGGTTGTCATATATTTTATAACTGAAAAATTGCATGGCGACCGAATATGATATTATGCATCATTGTTGATGGGCAGGAAAGCCAATAAAGCAGCAGTCACTACAAAAGGTATGAGCTATGCATGGGTCTCTCTAAAAGCCTCCAGAATAACTGGCAAAGGGGTAGCCGTGAGTGTAAGCTTGCATTGCAATTTGTAGCTTCAGTGGCACAGCAGATGCCTTTTAAATGTGTTAGCTCTGCTTGTAATGAATAGTGACGTGCATAAAGGTTGGAAGGTTCATTTGATGTATCCTGTACGTATCTCAGTCAACCTTTGAAGCTGACTTAATGAAAATTTTAGTTGAGCAAAGATTTTAATTTCTCTCAAATAATGATTTGAAGACCATGTTTATGTTTCTTAATATGGAATGTTTGAAAAATTTGTCAGGGTCATGTTCACTGCGGTTTATCTGTACCATTGTTTGCTCATTAGATTCACTGGTGGCATCCATGTGTACGGCTAAACAGTGCCACTCACTTTTCATTTGCAGAGGACATTTGCACTGAAGCAGTCCCTGGGCATAATTGGTGGCAAACCGAACCATGCACTGTACATCATTGGTGTTGTTGGTGAGCACAGCAGTCTGTTAGTGCCTCATGGCCCCTGCACCGAATTAAAGGAGTACTGACTTGACATCTTTTACCTATCATTCTTGCTTTAGGTGAAGTTCCGGGACCTCGAAACCGCGGAAAAAATAGTGGAAAGCCCCAAAGTGGCGCTAAATAATTTACTGTAATAGTTTTCCATGAACTGATTTTGGTTTTGTTTCCCACGATCTGTTTGTGTCATGGCATCATGATGCTGAAGGTGGTGAAATGAGAGAAAAGAATGTAAAAAAAATACAGAATGCAGAAAAAATACAGATAGAAAAAGAATTGTCATGCCAGTACGCCTTTATTGTGAGAAAATGCAGGATCTTAAGTGTGAGAATGTTGATTGAGCGTGGTTGTTAAATGTTAAGTCTCATAGCTGGAAATTCGCCTAATTGTAAAGCGCGTGCTGCTTTTTGTCTTAAAGGAGTACAGTCGGCATCATCCTTATGTAGAGCACGGGAATGGTGGCTGCTGGGGCGCTCAGGAGCCAGCCAGCGAAGTCAACGTAGTTATGAGGCCCAGACATGCCCAGCAGCTACCATTAGTTGTCAGATATAGCAGCTAGCGTTAGAGGTTGCAGGCTGTCTCAGTAGTGCTTCGGAAGCTGCCGTTCCTGCGCTTTACACAAGGGTGACGCCGACTGTATTGACACGAAAACTTGGTGTCCCTCTTGCTTCATTAAGGAGTTGTTGACTCCGTAGTCTCAGTACGAAGCCTCAGTTCCTCCAGAGCACCACAGATGAGTAATTACAGCCCCTTTTGTAAGGCCTGCCCAAAACGCTCCCCAAGTGCAGCGTGTCCTCTGACGTGAGAAAGGTTACTTCTCATGTCACCGAAAGTGGAGGTGGCAGGTCATGATGGTTGATAGCATACAATGACTGTGTTGCCGGAAGCTGCTAAAGTGGCCTCTCCGATTGTTTGCTTCTCTTGGGAATGCAGGGTGATGCTCTATGCCATTGATCACTGAATGCACGACCAGTGTGTGTGTGTGTTGTACCCCGAGGCCGCAACAGCAGGTTTCAATAATGAAATGGGCAACCTTTCTCACATCCGAAGCCGTGCTACTCTTGGCCTGCACTTTGAAATGTTATTATTGAAAGCTAACTTAATTAATTATTTGCTGCGCTCTCGGGAAATTGAGACTCCATAATGTAACTACTGGATTGAGGGCTCTCCGATAAAGTAATAAAAACAGCACAAAAATTTGTGTCAGTACTTCTTTAAACGGCCCCTCACTAGGCAACATAGAAAATTTCTGTTATGGCTGGAAATTGTAACGTGTCCTGTAGGGAGAGTTCACCACAAGAATTTTCAAATGATAGAAATATTTCAGTGCCACAAACCGATGATTTCAGGAGGCGAGCGTCGCCGCCAACATGACGTTCTCTCCACTTGCTCCGCAAGCGAAATTCCTTCTCTACGTCCTCCCATACCGGAGCTCGAGGATTCCGGGGTGCATACGTCACAGGCTCCTCCTTCTTTTCTTTCTCCTCGCTTTTTTGCTGCTTGGAGCAGTTTCGCTGATGGTGTCATGCTTGAGCTGTTGCTTTTGTCTTGTTTCACGCAGCACACGATTTTGCATGCTCTGCATGAAAACGCCTGACTAGTGGTATACGTTGGTGCTACACGAACACTGAGGTAGACACAAACGGATCACAGAGCCTGATCGTGTTCTAGAATACGATAGAAAATGACATAGTTTCATTGTCTGTGCGTGCGACTGAATGACATGGGAACAAGCTGTTGAAATGGAAGCAGATCTCTTTTGCTGCAGTGCAATGTCAAACAAGCACGTACAGACATTCTGTTTGCGTGTTTTATTATTTCTCTAAACTTTAATTTGTCTTAAAGCAACAGATTACACAAATAACAGATGTTCCTTTGAATAATTCTCGATGTCGCGTGTCATTATGAGCAACGCTACAGCATATACACTAGAACCTCGTTGATATGTTCTGGCTAAGTACGTTTTCCTGGCGCCAACGTTTGCCGTCGAGAACACAAAAAGTGACCCAATAGAGTTACGCCCATCTTTTACTGGTTTATTCCTTCCCGGAAAACACAATTTTGGCATGAACGTTGAGTACATTGCCAAAGTGCGATCGTATGATACATTTTCCAGCCGCTAAATCCCATGTACACAAGAACATGCGTGAGGCCTGCGCGATCGAGAACAGTGTATAGCTCTCTGCCATGGCAGCTTCACTGCAGTACTCGCCTGCCCATCTTGCGTGAAAACGACTGCGTGCGCAGTTTCTTATTCCGGTAGCAGCAATTCTCCACTCAGGTCGTCGCACGCTACATTCACAACTGTTGCCGCCAAACGTATTACGATAAGCATCTTCACCTATCTGTTTTACAGCGCGTGGCGTGTAGTGCGATTGGTAGCGTACTGCATGCTTTTAGTAGGCAATAATCCAAACGCTCGGCCATTCCCTGCTGCAGGCGACGCAATGTGGGCATCACGTTTCGCTACAGTGGCATCCGGTATTGCCAACCAGCTCGGTTTTGTTTTGGTTTCCCCTTGCTTTCTTAAAACACCGCACAACAGGAAAACAACAAAACGTGTCTCGGGCTGCAATGATCCACGCGACGCTACGTGTTACATAGATGTCAGCTATAGTTGAGTCTGTGAAATTTTTAGTTACTGTGGATCGTACGTTTTCCCGGTTTGTAAGTTTTTCGTGTAACTTAAAAAAAACAAAACAACGTATGAACGAGGTTATACTGTACATGTACGTAGTCGCACTTGCACATATATGTCACCTCTTCAGCAGGGACCGTGGTGCCCGTGAGGGGAAGAGCAAACAATGTTTGGTTTTAAATTTCAGCTTTTTCTGTGGTGTGTAGCAATCTATTACTTAGCACGCACAATCGTTAGCCTGCATTGTATGCACTGTGATTGTCAGCCCAAAATGGCCAGACCTGGTGAGGGGCCCTTTAAAAATGTCTCGAACCACCCCTCGGGCTTCGTGAAAAACCATTGTCCATGGATAGCATATGCTGCTGTGAAAATCTCAGCCAAACTTTGCAGTTGTGTGAAGCACATGGAGCTCACAAGAAGAGGGTGAAGTCGCCTTTTTTTCAGACACTTTCTTTTCAAATGAGACCTTCTCCTAACCTGTTTTGAAACTGCTGGTAGCTTGCCTATGTTGTCATATGCAAGATTCCCACAGATGGCTGCTATTGGCTGATAGCTGTCATCAACCAAGAAGGGTGTTTAGGTCAGCGCACTTCTTCCGACTGTTACTGTGTAGATTTATTGACGCTGTTTAATAAACAGGCTGAAGTAAGCGAAAATTTTGATAAAATTTATGTACTTCTGGAAGAAGCCAGCTATTGTCTGTTTACACTTGGTTGTGGCAGCCCATGTAGGAAATAAACTTTGGCCACACTGCTTATCGGTGTAGTAGCCATCAGGTCTCGCTAATTTTGATTAGTTTTGAACACACAGCTTACCTAAAACAATTAGAAAGCTAAGCTGAGACTATACATATGCTTGCCAGTGTGCGCTCACTCCTGCCACTTCTGGCACTCCTGGCTAGACGCCTTGGCAGATATCACTTCGGATTGAGCTATTTGGATGTGGCTACTATCCATCTGTCAAGCTGATGCAAGACAAAGCTGGTCTGCACCACATAGCAGGGCCAGGCTGAAGTGTATCAGCATGAGTGTGCGATCCAACCCGGTTATGCACATAACAAATATAGTGTACAGTTGCATGTAGTTGTGTCTGCTACGTAGCGTTGAGGCTGGCCTCTGCGGGGCGCTGTAACGAGCCCGCTTGCTTAGCTCACTTCAACTTACTGAGGACAATCGTGTACTCTCAATGATTGGTCCCTGTGGGTGATATGACTTCAGGCGCATGGTGACTGAGTCTGAGCACCAACATCGGACTGGAACAGGTTGTTGGCTTCCTGAGTTGCACACCTTTGAGGTATGTCACCATTATGGTAGAAGTGCAGTGCGGCATCCATCGCTTACCCATTGGGGGCGCTCCCAACATACTTGCACTAGTGAACGTAAAGATGCTGTTTTGTTCGACCCTCGGAAATTGTGTGATTGCCACAGAGATAAGTAAGAAAGAAAATGTGCTACTTGCCACTCGGTGTGAGAAAATAAGAGCCGCATGTAGCTCTCTCGTACATTGCAGCAAAGCAAAGGGATGAGACACCGTGGACTCATCCGTAAGTTGAGAGATAGCCTCTGAGTTTGGCTCATCATAGGTACCAAAATTGGAAGTGGTGGCGCCTATGTCAACATCCAAAGTTAAATTTGAACTGCCTGCCTTGGGGATGTTCAGTGGGCGGAGCGTTGTGGGCATGTCCCACTCTGCCATAGCCTTTGCAGTGCAAGGCATTGAATATAAATGCCTTGCTGAACTCTGCTTCTGCTGAACATATTGAAGTACTTTTTGCTGCAAAGTATTTCTGAAATAGTAAATTTTAATGCCAAATGCAGTTTTTAACTCCAATAAAAAGTGTTTCAGGACCCCTTTATGTTTAACTGCCAGTCACATTAATCGGTCACTTGCAGTTGAAAGCTTTTTTGTTGTGGTAGATTGTATTGTTCGTTGGAATAGTAATTGCTTTCACAGGTCCTGAAATAATTGCCCTGTTCTGAGGCTCTTAATTTGTTAAATTATTCTATGAAGCACTTGAATTTTATAAAACGGCACTTCTCATGATGAGGTGTGCGGCATAATTTTTGCCGTGTGTTTTCATCGAAGGTCAGATATGCAGTGAGAACAAGGTGATTCAACCCTGATAAAATCGGATCACCTCAGGTCATTATGTGTTTACAAGAACATTAAACACATGAGATTCCTGGGAAGGTGACTGTAAATGGTTCATGTAGCTTAAGGCATTTCTAATAAGACATAAATAAAAGTTGTGTACAGCATTGATCTCAGCTATTTCTCTGGGCGTAAATTAGCAGAACGATGAACTGCAATCATCATGAAGGTGCTGGTATGTGTGCATGGTGCAAATTCTGGCTACTGATTTTTTTTTGTGATGGATGCATCCCTATAATTGGTCGTTAAGAATTACTTTTGTTACTGCAACAACAGTTCAGAGCTTGAAACTGGGCTTGCTGCATATGTTCATCCATCCTTTTGATTATGCGGTCACTGTCATGCCAACATTGTTGTGTCATCAGGCTGCCATGTCATCCTCAGATTCACTCCTCTTACAAAGAAGGAAAACAAACATTACCCGCCGTGGTTGCTTAGTGGCTAGGTGCTGGGCTGCTAAACACGAACTCGTGGCATTGAATTCCAGCTATGGTGGCTGCATTTCGATGAGGGCAAAATGTGAAAACACCTAGATTTAGGTGCACGTTAAAGAACCCCAACTGGTTCAAATTTCCGGAGTCCCCGCTACGGCGTGCCTCATAAGCAGATTGTGGTTTTGGCACGTAAAACCCCATATTTTAATTTTAAAACAAACATCTGCTCGCCGCTGCTACTGGGGACTCGTGCCCCTGTGGCATCGTGCAATTGAGAGCCAGACATGCCAGCCACTGAGCTATCATGTGACATTCTCTCTTGGCAATTTGTGAAGGCTTTCATGCACAAATGGCATGGAGGCTGTGAGAGTAATCTCGTCTACATATGAATTTCAGGGGCCACAGTAGACAAAGATGTCGTGCATAACGATGTTCTTGAGATGTTGTTGTATGTGCCTGCTGCTGTTGGCCGTAAATAAGTTGAGAGTCAGAGGAATCACTGAAGTCCGTAGATTTTTTTTTTCATTTTCTTATATAAACAGATGATTGCTGCTCTCAATTTGGCACTGCAAACGATTGTCTACTGGTTTGCATTTCCACTTACAATGGCGTCATACTGCAGGTGCCGGATGTTACCCATTGCAATGTAGCAATGTTTGTCACAATTATACAGTTAAAGAAAGACACAGTTTTGCCCAAAAGGCGAAGAATTGATTGTGATAGCAAATTAGTAGATAGCTATGTGAAGGAAGGATAGTAGCTTTATTAGCTGTATAAACTTGTAAACATTTTCGCTTACTAACTAAATTAACAAACACGGTGTCATGTGCGCACAGGTAAACATGAACACATACCATTTGAAGACCGTGGAAACTCGTCAAAATGCTGTAGTGAGGCGTGGCAGCAACAGTGAGCGAATAGACAGCGTCTCGCTTCAGTACGAGCTAAGCCTCGAAAGCACAGCGCATACGAAACTAGCAGCACTCGGCGCACTTTGTACACATCGCAGAACTTTACTCAGAGATCTTCAAGGCGAGCTTAATGATGCATTTCATATGTTGGCATGGGCTTTTCCTTCGAAAATGTACAATGTTGTGTCAGTGACTGCCTTCCACGTGTGAAGCAGCATGCCACCCAAGGACATAGAAAAGGGAACTGGTACATTGCCCTTCTGTGTCCTGGTTGGTCCAGAGTGCTGGAAAGCTTTATTTAATATGAACAGTCCCAGTAATCTGCTTTACTTGATGATAATCCTAGTTGTATGAAATGAATCATGCTGTCTTTGATCTTTCTTGTTAGGTGATGACCTAGTGTTCCTGGACCCGCACACCACCCAACTTGCTGTTGACCTGGATGTAGAGTGTCCTGAAGATGAGAGCTACCATTGTGCCCACGCCAGCAGGATGGACATTGGCCAGCTCGACCCTTCCATTGCTCTTGTAGGAAATGAGGCGGCAAAATGTTGCTAGTGTCTCTGCCTCGTATTGAACTCTAGCCATGTAGAATACTTAATTGATGTAATATCTCAAGCAGAATCGAAGCTCATTCATTCGGCTCTCATGGTAAAAGCAAAATACATTCAATATTCCAAGTGGAGGTCATGCCAAGTTTAACATTACACAATATCAATATTTGTTATATGAAGGTTTCACTCTGCACATAAAAAAGCAGTAAATTTATCATAATTAGTAAAGAGTTTTAGCTTGTCTGGTATTGCAGTAAACGCGCGCTGACTGGGCATTTTACTGGATGGGCAGAAGGCATAAACATGAGCGGCTTGACAGGTGGTGACACCTTCTGGCACAGAACTGAACCAGACAAACACAGAGCTAATATTGCATCAACGAAGTATATTCTACTTTGCTGCTGGTATAAATTTCTGGTGGTGGGGAATCGTGACACAGTAAAGCCACTGTCAAAATTTAGACCTGCAGTGAAAGAGAATACCCTTGGCTACTGCTTGTCTGTCTGTGTTTGTCTGGTTGAGCTGTGCACCACTGGGGGGCTGCGCCACTCGGGCTACTCACGTTTACGCTTCTGCCAATCCAGCAGGACGTCCAGTCCACCGACGTTTACTGGAATACTAGACAGGCTAAAACTGTCTAGTTGTTATTCAAGGAAGCAATACTCCAGTCACGCAGGGCTTTTGACTGTGATAAAGTCTGATTGGGATCGAAGTTCTTGTTTGCGATTAGCTTCCTTCTGTAGCTTGCACAAAGGAGCCAGTCATGAACTCGATCCAAATTGGGCTTGATCCATATTGAACGTGCTCTGTGTGACTGGGGTTTAAGCAAATTTTTGTTGGAGAAAAATTTTTATTGTTAAGGCTTTAAGTAAGGGTAGAAATATTAATTGTACCATCTAAAGTTGGGTATGCGGTATATCAGTAAAGTCAATTTGTGCTGAGGTATGTAGTATAATGGTAGCATGCTTAACCCCTTAACTGCCATCATGAATTTTAAAAATATTGATGAAAAATGCAGATTTCTTAAAAAGCTGCATTTATTTTGACTTTTTTCTCTAAAATGTATACCAAGAATGCCTATAGCGCTTTTACTACTCTTGATAAAAAAAAAAAAGATAGCCAGAGGCTCTATTATGTGTCAGAATTGGAAGGTAGTGGAACCTTTGTCTTGATAAGTCAACTCGTCATTGGCAGTTAGGGGGTTAAGGAACTGTAAATTAGTACTGCATGTATCTAACTAGAGATATTCGTAATTCTTACAGCTTGATCTTGTAAATGTTGCAGATATGGCTTATGTGTGAACATGCGTTTTCCCAAACTCATCTGTGTTGTTTCTAGGTGGCAATTTATAAATGTCTAAATATCTATAAATGTCTATAAGTATCTGTTGTGGGAAATAGAAGTGCATCAGAATTAGCACACTTAATACCAAAACAATTTGCTTTGGCACCATATCATCATGTAAGTTAAACTGAAAGGGGCAGTCTAAAATTCGATGCCAAGAAACAATACCTCATGTAACAGCACTTTTGGTGCCCTTTGAAATTATAACTCAGGCTGGACTGGGACTACTGGGTGAATATCTGCTCACTGTAACAGCAAAAACACATGGAAAACTTGAAAAGTTTATGAATACCTGCAATTTGGTTTATCTGGCAATCCTCAACACCGTATAATAGTTTTCTAAATGTGTTTGCTTCTTTGTGTATGGTTTAGAATTCATTCCTTGCTTTCTTTCTTTTTTAGTGCTTCTACCTGCCAACAGAAGCAGAGTTTGACAGTTGGTGCAACTTGGCGCACAAAGTGAGTGCCTTATTTATGATTATTTATTTTGATGTGAAAGTGTCAAATGGCCCTTTGAGCGAAAAAGCCGCCGCCTGTGATCTGTCGCAGGAAAACGGCAGGTAAATTCCCATTGGCTGCGATGCTATGTCACGAGTGCACCTCAATGGAGCAGAGCGAGTGAAAGGGAGCGCCTGCTGGCTGTGATAGCATGCCAGGTGTTGTGTGAGGGGAGAGGGCATTGCCGCGACGCCCTGTTAGCCTAGCTATCAGAAGCCCGTGTTATCCGCGTGTTTCTTGTTTGCACAAGCTCTCACGTTTAACTGCGCCTTGGTAAGGCCAAATCAAAATGCACCAAGTTTCTCAACATGCTCACTTGCCCGCGAGGAGTTCATAACTTGAAGGACTGCTCAGCGGTGTATAATCGGACATTAATGCTTTTGCATTCACAACTTGTAAGAAGTGCTTAGGTGTCTTTGGATTTAAAAAAAAACTATTATTGTGTTGGCTGAAGTGTTACATTTCTTGTGGGCATTTAAAGTGGCCCTGAAACACTTCTTATGGAAGCGGAGAAAGGCATTTGAAGTGAAAATAGGCTATTTCAGAAATGCTTTACTGCAAAAAGTACTTCAATGCGTTCAGCAGAAGCTATGTTATTGGCAATCGAACACTGCCTCCGCTGTGCTCCCGATCCTTCATCAGTCAGTGCCTTGCACTGCGAAGGCTATGGTGCAGTGGGGCATGCCCACAATGCTCCGCCTTCTAAATGTCACCGTGGTGCACAGTTAAAATTTCATTTTGGATGTTAACGTAGACGCCACGACTTCTACCTTTGATGCCTACAATGCGTTAAACATAAGCCAAACACTGTTCTCCCCAGCGAGCCGCAGTGCGCTTAGCCAGTGGACCTGTGGCTGCACCCCGCAGCGGCCGTGGCATCTATGCCGTGTAACCGACCACAGTTTGATGTAAGCTATCGGCCAATAGTAGCCGTCTAAGGAAATGATGAAATAGTGTGTCGAGAAGAAAGTGAGGACAGGGCCTTCTGTTGAAAACAGCGTTTGAGAGAAAGGTCACTTCACGATCCAGTTGTGAGCTCCATGCACCGCGTAGGACAGCAAAACTTGGCTGAGATGTTCACAGCAATGTATGCTACCCACGGGCTATGTTATTTCGGCAAGCCCGAAGCGTGGTTCAGGGCCCCTTCAAATGAATGAAACGTTTGGGCAATAATGTCTTATTCGAATGTCTCAATGTGCAAGCCCTTGAGTGCATGTTTTTAATATGTGTGACTGCTCATTATTTGAGTTGTGGTTAAAACATTTTATGAAGAACACGTAAGTTACCTAGAAAAATTAAAATTTTGGTTCACTCACATCGTGCATTTGCATTTACCGCATTTAGAAACTATAATCACTTGTCTGTCGTCAATTGCTTGTTTGTTGTACGTCTGTGTGCCTATCAGCTCTGCAAATTGTCAGAGCTTTATCCCGAATTCCTTATTCAATTTCACCTTGTAGCACTTGATTAGCCAGATGAAGCAGCCGCTATTTGAGATCACAGAGCACAGACCACTCGGATGGCCAGACCTCACAGAGGAGCTGCACCGACTTGATCAAGAACTCCCAAGCACTGGTTCGTGGTCTTTTTTTTTTGTTTACTTCTCAATTTGAACCTACTTGGTACAGTGAACTTGAAATATTTCTGGCACAATGGTAAAGGCACGGAGCAAGAAACATTTAGGAGAGGAAACTCCGCTGTTTGCGGCGACCAGAAAAGGTCACAAGCCCACGGAGCCATTATCGTGCTGGCGGTGCATGGCGGCCTGGAAAGAAATTACCGCCGTTGAGAGCGCGCCGGAGCAGCCTGCCCGGGAGCTGCATTTTTTTTTTTTTTGTTGCGGCTTCTACGACGCGCCGCATGGCGCCGCCACTGTATATGGCCCCGTCGGCGCATACAACAATTGTGACCTTATCTGGTCGCCCGCGCTCGCTCGCGCTGACGGGAGTTTCACCTCCTAAATGTCTTACTCCGTGGGTAAAGGCAAGCAAAACAGTGGGAGCTTTCCGGGAGCTGCATTTTTTTTTTGTTGCGGCTTCTACGACGCGCCACATGGCGCCGCCACTGTATATGGCCCCGTCGGCGCATACAACAATTGTGACCTTATCTGGTCGCCTGCGCTCGCTCGCGCTGACGGGAGTTTCACCCCCTAAATGTCTTACTCCGTGGGTAAAGGCAAGCAAAACAATTGTAGAGCCGTGAAGGAATTGTTTGGTCCCACCTGAATTCAGGTTGACGCTTACAGAGCCAGCACGTGCAGCACCTGTATCTTGCTGGCAAATAAAGAGGAAGGCACCGAATTAAATTAAAATCAGTGTTGTTATCTTTTCGTAATCCTAATGTGCTTAATTAAAGATTAAGCACCACTGTTGTCCATATGGGCCTAAACTTAAAGTTTCAGTCCCTAGAGAAAGCCCGCATAGCAAAGGAGTTTGGGCTTGCAAACGTAGGTTGTGTTGTGCAGTTCTCTGTAACATTGAACATTCAGCACACAAGCTTTCTCTTTTGATGAATTTTGTAGATACAATTATGAGTGCATATCACTTTTAAAGGTCACTTGATGTATGTGTGCTATGTGGAGTGTAAGCATAATGTTGTGTAGCTCTTGTGAAGCCATTTTGCTGCATCACTTAGCCATCAGGCTGATGGTTGTGCACGCCCATATAATTCAAAAGAAACACTGGCCAGATGCTCGCTTGTGTATGGCCTGTCATGATGCTCTCTCCAATATAGTAACTTTCCCATTGATTGGGAAAGTTCTCCGAGGATTAAGCTTCTACAATAACCTGGGGTAGGCATTGACTCTCATACTTAGAGTGTTCCACTTGGTATAGTAATTTAACACCTGTGTGAAACTTGTGCAGAACTAGTGCCTCTTAGTCAGCGACAAGTCAAAACTGCAGTGACAAATGCTCATCAAAGGAAACAAGTGTACTTACGTCACGGAATTGCATGAGTCTTGATATTCATTGTTCTTGATAACAGCATTTTTGTGAAAAGGACTCACTCTTGTATTTTTTCAATCCACTCAAAGTCTCATAGTAATAGCAGACAGCTTATTACACTCCAGCGTTATACCTATACCTGCTGCAACCATTTTAGGCTTAGTCAACTGGAACTGGAACCGCGTAGCTACCGATTGGCACGGCACTGAGGTTCCAGACAATGGGGATCCCCCTGCCTCATACAACGAACTTACAAGGTACTTTTATCTGGGGAGGCAGAGGTATTCACTGCCACACAGTAAATTGAACAGGCCTCAGGCATTGACACTCAGACTCTTGCAAGTTGGGGCATACCCTAGCCCTGCCCTCTTACACCGTATCTACCCTGAAATTGAGACGTCAAACACTTGCGCACTTTGCTCAGACTTTGCCAGCTCAGATCATGTGCTATGGCGGTGCCCCGCGTTATGCTGCGACAAAGACGTTACACCATCCAAGTGGAAGACTGCCCTATGCAGTCCCGATTTTGAAGCTCAACTATGGGCAGTCCAATGGGCCTTCGACGTGGTGGAGAGGGTAGGCCTTTCTGTCCCGACGTGGGAGCAGCCTGCTACGTGCTAGTGCATGTTCCGATGGACGTCAATAAAGTTTTTCTACCATTTCATAATTTATGAAATTATACTTGTATAAAGTTTTGTCATCTTGTTTCCCAAAGTGACCCCCAGCTGGCAAATGTAAATGCTCTTGGCTTTCCATGACAGGTAGTGCACACATAAAATGGGAACATGTTTCCGTGCTTTGCAATTGGAACAATTTAAGTGCTGTCAAAGCAGCTGTGAGGAGAAAGTGTGTCTTTGGAATTCCGTCACATTCGAAGCTGGCAAGCAGATCAAACATGTAGCATGATAAAAGTAATCAGAAGAGGCTTTAAATTTTCCAAATTGACTTTTATCGATGAGGGCGCAGTTCAGAACTTCATTCTGCTGCTCTCAATGTGTATCGAAATTTCTCCTGCTTGGCCAGTGGATGTTCGTGCTCTGCTCCTCTAGGATGTTTGGAAGGTGCATGCCCACTCGACTACACTTTAAAAATATGCCTACTTGCCTGTAGGGATGCTTTTCATTATGGAAATTTTCATGGTGGTGCTTGAGTAACATGCACCACATATATTACTTCAATGTAAGCTGACCGATTTCCCGACTTCTATAACATGGAAAATAGATAGAGACATGCATTTAAATATCAGGTTTCCAGCTGCTACTATTGACAGAGAAGCTATAGGCCAGCACAATGCGTTGGCGGGCTAGTTGGTGCGAATCCATGAATACTTTGTTTAGCGCAAAACAACAGACACAAGAAAAACGACAGGAGTTGAGAGTAGTGCCTTGTCCTGTCGTCTTTCTTGTGTCTGTTGCTTTGCGCTAAACAAAGCATTCGTGGAAAGCTATAAGCCTCTGCACTAACTCTTGACTTTTACTGCAACCTTTACTGCATATGACACTGCAACCTTTAGCGTACTAGCGGGTACAGTGAAACCTCGTTAAACCGTAGTTGGCCGGAGCTCGGAAAAAGTAAGTACAAAACGGTAGTACTGTTTAACCGAAATAGCATGAGATCGCCCACTTACCTGTCGAAAACGGAACTCGGAGGGAGTGCGATGAAAGGGGAAAAAAACATGCAGTATTTATTCACTTCGCGCGACAAAACTGTTATTTTCGTTTGATGCCGCGGCGGCCTAGCACGACGACAGCGGCCTCAAACTTACTGAAGCTCCGTGCCAGCTTCTCAGCCAGCCCCCTCTTCTCGGCAAACACTCGCACGGGAGATTCCTCGTTGGCGTTACGTATACTCCGTGCACGCGCGCAGTAGTGCTGCAGAAGTCCCGTGGCGCCTTTTTCATTGCCGGGTGCCGGAGTTCGGAATACTTTTTGTTTGAAATAGTTACGTTATCGCACCCCTGTTCTCGTCGCGACGATTGCATTCATGAGGCTGACGTAACGCGCAGCTTCTGCCACTGTCGGGCCTGAATCGCCCATGCTGTCGCTTTCCGTGTCGTCCTCATCACTGTCGTCGACACTTCGGCAGCAACAGAGGCAACGATGGCGAAAAGTCGAACCTCATAGCCGACATCTCTTCGCGGTCGCAGCAGTGCTGCCGAGCAACTTCTTAGCATTCCAAACGCCACACACTGTAGTCAACAGCAGATCCATGTCCCGGGCCAGCGCCGACTTCTTCGTGTCACGTTCGGCAGCACGGACGATGTCTAATTTTTCTTCTATGCTGAGCACCCAGCTCCTTTTTTAATAGAGCTTCGGCATGACGTGAGTCCTCGCTTGCACGATGCCACAACGCTCTCTGGCACGGCGTTGAAAGGATGTTGATGTTGATGTGGCTTCACATGCAAACGCGCAGGGCGCTTGGAGGCCGTTGTACCGATCTCTGAGGCTTGTTTTTCTGCCGGGCCGCCCGATGGAGACGACGCACCGCTGTGTTTGCGCGACGAAAAGTGGAAACGCTACGTTTTAACCGATGCGTACGCAATAAGCTGTTACGGTTTATGCGGATACAAAATAATTTATCTTCAATGGCTGCTGATTTGGGGAATTGACTTTACTACTTTTAAACTGAAACTACTGTTTAAGCGGGTACAGTTTAACAAGGTCTTACTGTACCCTCAAAATAACTGGTGGTTCTATAGCACCCTTCGTAATTGTACTGCTGTGTTCTCCCACGAGCAGGTGTAGGGGAGCACTTCACTGGTCGGTAACTAAGTTTATGTCACCATGAAATTTTGTACGGAGTTGTGGTGACAGTTGTCGCAACTGTTCTTGCACTGCTCTTGCAAAATCGTGACATCTGTTCGTATTAAGCGGCCAATCTCCTTGAGATTTTGATTACTTCTTGGCAAAACAACCAAAGAAATGCCTGAAATACTCCAAACAACATTTATGTAGGATGCACTGAGCCGTAAGAAAGTTTTTTATTCGTTTGGGTGGTTTCAAGAGGAAGAATGAGCACTAAAGTCTGTCCTAATTTCTATGAAATTGTCAAAGAGGTCTGCGAAAGATCAACGAGAGTCATCGCCACACAATCGTCAACATTTCAGAAGCTGCTGGCATAATTTAGAGCTCTTGTGAGTGGGTTTTGAGAGTAATTAGTCATGAGATGTTTTGCTGTAATGTTTGTTTCCAGCCTGCTCACAGAGGACAAAAGAACAAGGCAGAGAGCACTTAAATAGTTCGATTTTGGGCCAGGATTTGAAAAATCATGTTGAAAGTGACCCAGACCTTGTCCCGAAGAGCGTCAGGGGTGGTGTAAGCTGGTGCTATGAGCATGACTCCAAAACCAAGCAACTGTCCAGCCAGTTGAGGACATTTTCTTCACCAAGACTGAAAAAATTCGGTAAATGCGCTCGAGGGAATGCGGTGATCATTGTTTCTTTGTTTACTTGTTCGGCATCTGAAATTGTGCAGCGGGAATTTGCTCCTCCTGGACAGGCTGTGAATCACCAATTTCACTCGGAATCATTAAGGCGATTAAGCAAGAATGTGCCAGGAAAATGCATAAAATGGTGGAATACAGGTGACTGGCTTCTCCACCATGACGGCACCACAGATCTTAACGGCTTTGGCTACGACATGGTAATTAGTCATTCAGGGATTGACCAATGTTCTCCACATACCCTATATTCTTGGACCGAGGTCCCTGTGGTTTTCTGGTTTATTTTTAAAGAAGAAACTTAAATAGATAAAGGAGATTTATCGCTGTGTACAAGGCGAAGGCAACCTTGCAGGAGGCACTCAAGAGCATTAAGCTTGAGCAGCTGCAGAGTTGCTTTGAACAAAACAGTGGCATAAAAGGTTGGACAAGTGTATTGACTGCATTAGAGATTATCTTGAAGGAAACTGTGTGCTTTTTGACCTGTGTGAAATTCCGTTGTTTTCTTTATTTGGTGGGGGGGGGGGGACCATTCCTGCTTTTTCTGGGGACTCCCTTTGTACATGTTTTATTCTTTCTGTGCACCAAATTTCTCATGAAATTTTTTTTTACCTGATGTATTTAGCCTGGAATTTTCTTTATATATTATACTACTGTCTTGGGTAACATTATATTGTCTTATTTTTTCCCCAGAATTCACTGTTCTAGAGCAAGAGCGCAAGTATGACACTTCGGACGACGAGTTTGAGATTCTCTAAGCTGTACCTATCTGTAAAAAAAGGACGCTAAACCCTCTGCCTGCTTATTGACTGTTAGCCTTTCTTTGAGGAGATGCTATGCACTCTTCAGGCCTGCTGTATCTATAATATTGCCAATATAATGCAATGTCAAGTGCTTTTTTTTTATACAGGAGGACTTTTGAATAAATATACGCTGCCAGTATTTGTGCAAAAAATTATCCTTGTGTTATTTTTTGTGATTCATGTGCTTCTGCCAACTACATATTGAATTTCCGTAGCATCTCTTTTCACAAAACTTTGTCAATGGGTGTTTTAATGTTTATACAATGAGTTCCAAAACAACCTGTCATTAGATTAGTTGGTGGCCGTCAGAAATAAACGTGCGCAGAATGGACGGTATTCTTTCTTTTTCCTTTGTGATGTTGATTCTGTGCACAATATGTTTAATTTTGTTTATAATGTGGCTTAGAGGTGAAATGTTGGCGTCGGCAGCCTCCTGGACATTTTTTGAACATGACACAAGTACACATAAATAACGGCATTTTTGTCTTGTGCCTGTGTGCATTCTGTGAGCTCCTTTTGCTGTTAATTTATTGCACTTGTTTTGGAAAAGGTAGTGTGGAATAATTGTGCCTTCATACAGTGCATCACTGCTCATAAAGCCTTTTTTAAATAGAAGATCTCTTCTTTGTTCTTGACAAACGAGAAAGTTAGTTTGCCATTTATGTCTGCATCTGCTGCAGTGGCTCAGCAGCTGTTGCATTTGGCTGCTGAGCGAAAGGTTGCAGGTTCGATACCCGGTCGGTCGTAGTGGCTGCATTCCTACGGGGTGGAATGGAACAACATAATTTTAGATTTAGGTGCATGCTAAGGATGCTCAGAGGGTCAAAGTTAATCTGGAAACCCACACTACGGTGCCTTTTCAAGCCCCAGTATTACTTTGGGACAGTAAACCCACGAATTAATCAAATCAGCCTTTTATGTATGTATTCTCAGACGGCGCAGGGCACTAGCAAGCTGGTAGGATCTATATATTGTAACCATACACGTTCATGCCAATCGAAAAGGACCTGGCAATTTTAGAATGCATTGTGAAAGGCAGTGAAAGTGTTTCAGGTTTGGGAAGATACTGTGTCGCTAATTCCATATGATGATGTGTGCATTCCTTTGTGGCATTTTAGCTGCAATGAAGGTGTTTAGTAATGTTGTCCTGAAGGAATGAGAAGATTGATAGACCACACTTCTGCAATCGCTAGGGGTGTGCAAATATTCGAAACTTGAATAATGAATTGAATATTATCATATTTGATTCGTTACTTTAATGGAGTAGTTGCTGTTCTAAAAGCCCAATAATTTTTAGCAGTATTTTTTATCGCCTGCACGGGACAAAACATGAAATTTAAACTAAAATGCGGTAACTCTCATTCCAACCACAGTGGACACAAAATCCTAGAGCTTGCTGCGTCTCCCAGGGAGACACACATTGTCCGCAAAATCGCAATCAGTTCCATAGAAACTTTTTTTTAGTCATGGCATTTGGTGGCGAGTATTGGTGAGGGGCACTGTTTATAGGTGCAGCACCTGTGTTCTCTGATCAAATTAAATTTCAGTAACCTGTGAAATGCATAATCCACTAAGAATCACTAATTGACTTTTTAATTGCATTACGGCACATACTGCAACTTAAAAATGGTAGCCGATCAGTTTGCAAGATGTATCCGCTTGGAACGTATTCTAAGATCGCATGGGTTTTGAGATATGCGCTGTGAAACTTTCCACCCAAATGCATATTGTTCCACTTTTCTTTTATGCAATGAAGCACAAAAATGACTGCAATATCCATAAATTTTGTTGCGTACTTTGGAATGAATATTTTAAAATTGGTGTCATCCTCAAAATTCGTTCTATGCGGATACATCCTGCAAACTCACTGGCTACATTTCGTAAGTTGCAGTATGTGCATATAGGAATTCATTCAAAGGTTTATTAGGGAATTCTGTTAAATAGTTGATCATGCACTTATATCTCTCTTTGAAGTAATGTTCTCCTTGAATAATCGAGCTCAATGACTAGAATTATGCTATCTGCCACAGGCAATTTTTCAAAATTCTGTACGGTCTTAAGAAAAAAAGTGGCCGGTGTATTCAAGCCAGTCAAGTAACTTAAACGGCTATTGCCATAGAAACTGTGTCAGGTTGTGGTTGAAATGGCGGTACGCAGAGTAGCAGAGAAAACATGATAGAAAGGCAAACTGCATCATAAATGATGATCGCTAATGGTCTTTAAATAGGGGTGGCATCACCTTTAAATTGGGGTGGCAAGAAATAGTTGCTTAGGCTGCGTCAGCGATATAATTATGTGTGACTATATCTACTGTAATCTAGCATTGCACTCATCTATGCTTTATTTTGTAAAGTTATGTATGCCTGGTGACAATCCTGTTGTCACCTCTTCCTGCTTTGCTTCTGCCACTACTTTAATCATGTCTCGCCTAGCCGCTGATCTCCAGTGCCGGCCAGTTTACACTCCAATCAGCTTTGCACACCAGGACTCCTAGAAGTTGGATGCGTTCCCTACATTTCTACAGTTCTGGTTAGGTGAATATCTATACATAAAATGAAACCGTGCCGAGTCATTTCCAGATTTTTTGTTTGTTTGTTTTAGACACGGGCCTCGACTCAGTCGCAAATATTTGTTGCATTTTCAGTTGTCCTCAGCCAGCCAACTTGGAGCTCGTAGTGCGCTAAGCTAGTCAGCACTGCCTGTATGCTGAAAGCAGCGCTATGAAAGCTGCGCATTGTCGACGCTGGACCGCACGACCGTGATGGTCAGTTACGCTTCAAGGTACTGTGAGTGAGAACGATAATGGAATACAAGGGGCACCATTTTTTTTTTGTTATAACAGTATGAACAAAGACAGACAGTGAAGCCAGAGAAATCACAGGGTAAATTAATTGTTTTTAATTGTTTCCTTAAAATAGTAAGGTAAAAGGCAATGAAAGTGGACGCAAAGACAACTTGCTATACCGTATGTGGAAGCCGAACCCACAATTCCTGGTTTAAGTGTCAGGTAATTTTTGCATTAAACTGCTGTGGCAGCCATTGTCCTGTACACTTTAAATATTGGGTATTTGTGTTTGAGATTGTCATTGGGAGTGGGTGCTGGTTAACACCTAAAACTACTTATTTGCGCTAGGTTTTACTTGTTATAGTTCTACATTTAATTGAGTTCAACATCACGGTTATTCCCCATGCCTTCTCTGGCTTCGCCATCTGTTTTCTTCAAGGACTTATAAAACCTAACTGAAAACGTTTGGGTCTTTAGAGGAACTGGCATTGTGTAAGGAGTCCCAGTATCCTGTCCCACGGCAGTTCTAGCCATGCGCGTGCAAGCTGCAAAACATTTTAGAAATACTGTGCCTGTCTGTATTTTGATGCAATTGGTATTCTTCGAATACTTCATGTACTTTCCAGAATGTTTGTCTCTAACAGTTTCAGTTTGGGTCACAGGGTCGAACGTAAAGAGCATTGAGGCTGCTGAGATGACGGAACCACGTTCAAAACCAACTGTTGGTCCAACTTGGGTCCAACCAATTTGGGACACCACTTATGTGCCGTTCTTCAGTGACTATATATATATATATATATATATATATATATATATATATTTTGTTACGGAAAGATGAACGAAGAGAGGGAGAAGATCGTGAGACGCTGGCTGCTGCGGGTTGGTGGTCAGCCATCTGAACTACTCGGACTCATTTTGTATATATATTGTAAATATAATCTTCTATACTCCCAACATCCCCGTAACATATTGGTGGAGGTGCTGGGTGCCACAGCTGGAAACGGAGCTCCGCAATGGACGTCGCATCACCGTCTGCACCATGAATGACGGTGAGCACTCGGGATCAACGTCGGTGCTGCCTCCTACGTCACCGTCGCATGCTACGTCGCTGTCACCTTTGGTTGTCGTTGTGCACCCCAAGGATCCTGGAACTTTCTGTGGGACCGATGGGGTCAACATAGAAGAGTGGGTGGCCATGTACGAACGCGTGAGTGGAATCAACAGATGGGGCCCTACGCTTATGCTAGCTAACCTGTTGTTCTACCTAAGAGGCACGTCAAAGGTGTGGTAGGAAAACCACGAAGAGGAGCTAACTTGCTGGGACCAATGCAAAGAGAAATTCACAGAGTTGTTTGGCAAACCAGGCCGCCGTAAAATTGCCGCAAAGCAGGAATTGGCCTCCCGTGCCCAATCCACCACGGAGTCCTATGTCTCGTACATCCAGGACGTGCTGGCACTTTGTCGTAAGGCCAATCACGACATGACAAAAGCAGAGAAGGTCGGGCACGTGCTTAAGGGCATCGCTGACGACGCGTTTAATCTGCTCATGTGTAAAAGCTGCTCTACAGTTGACGAAATAATTGAAGAGTGCCGACAATTCGAGCAGGCCAAAAGCCGACGCGTCTTGCAACCATTCGCCAGACTTCCCAATACTGCCGCAACGTCGACGTGTGAAGATCAACCCGCACAGCAGCATACGTCGTCATCAGAGGTGGTGCGAATCGTTAGACGTGAACTGGATGCGATGGCGCCCGCAGCTTTCTGTTCGCGTAGCCCTGATGCTACCACATTTTCAGTTCCTCTCGTACAAGCCATCGTTCGCCAGGAACTTCAAAACATTGGTTTACGTTCTGTGTGTGCTGTCGCCCATCCCAGAGCTAACGAACGCCCTTCTATTTTCACTCCACCCAGACGCTTCTCTCCGCGTTATCGCAACCCGACTAAGTAAATCGAGAACTGCGGACGACCAGCCGATATGTTTCACCTGTCGCCGCATTGGCCATGTCGCCCGATACTGTCGCAACTCGTGGCCCTCAACACCTCGCATGCCGACCAACCTGAACCATTTTGATGGAAATGCCCGCGATGGTTCGCCCACCGCCGAGTCTAACAGCGCCGACAACTCTGCTAGGAACACGTGGTACAGCCGCTCACCATCAGCGCGCGGACACCAGTCTCGTTCACCGCAAACACGTTGCCCATCTTCCCGTTCACCGCAGCCACGTCGCCTTTCGTCCCCTGTGGCGTTTGGCCGTACCCTTTCGGAAAACTAAGAAATGCAGCCCTCGGAGGTGGTGCTGCATTGCCTACTACCGCAGCAAATCCTCTGTCTGCCACAAGGAGAAGTGTAATTGGCGTTAAAATAGACGGTGCACCTGTCCAAGCACTCGTCGACACTGGAGCCCACGTACCTGTGATAATGTTAGCCTACGTAGACGTTTAAAAAAGGTCCTCATCCCACCAGCATCCCGATTGCTTCGTGTGACCGACGGCAGCGTGCCTGGTTGTTCTTGGAATGTGTTCTGCGCGTTTAATTATAGCCGGCTGCCCTACTTTTGTTCTCTTTGCTGCGATCGACAACTGCCCTCACAAAGTTATCCTTGGATTGGACTTTTGATCCACTCATTCTGCTCCCATCGACTGCGCGACCGGCGTTCTGCAGTTGGAACTGCCTCAACTCGCCGATGCTCCGAGCACCGCCCCACTGCACTTGTGCTCGGTTCACGATGTGCGTCTGTTACCCGAGGAAGTTACTTACGTCACTTTGACCGCCCAGCCATAGGTTCCTGACGGTGACAATGTGCTTCGCCCCATCATCGACGTGCTTTTGAACTGGAACGTTGCTGTTCCGCATACATCGGTCACGGTTACTAACAACGACATCGTTCTACCGCTTCTGAATTTCAGCCTGTGCCCTCAAGTGATTCCGGCCGGCATGTTCTTGGCCAGCGTTTCTAGTTGTTCCGAATTTGACATTGAGAGTAACAATATGTATGTTGTGGACGAGTCGACGTCCTTTTCGACTTTTCGATGACCGACTGACAGTTCTCGCATGCAGACGCATATTCAAGACAGACCTGCTCCGCCCTCCTTGCCTCCGCCACAGAGCCGCTCTCTGTCGCCATCACGACGCCAGTCCCGGTTGTCCCAGCCCCGTCGCTTTTCTTCTCTCGCCTATTCTCGCTGCTCCACGGAAAACTAGCGGGCGCAGCTCCGAGAGGTGAGCCTGCCATGACGACTCGACCCGAAATTCCTCCGTGCACGCTACCTGGAACTTCCAGCCTCATCAACATAGAAGTGAGTGGCACACCTGTCACAGCTCTCATTGGCACCGGCGCCCACATATCAGTTATGAGCTCCATTCTCCGTGCTGGTCTAAACAAAGTTCTCACCCCCGCACCAATCATTGTAGTCCGTATGTAGCTGACGGTGCTACTCCGATTATTTCTGGGATGTCTACTACCCGTGTTACTATTGCTGGATGCCATACTTCTCTTTTGTTTTCTGTTTTGGAACAATTTCAGCAGAACTTTTTGTTGGGCTAGTTGGTGCATGTTACTGAAGAAGTGCCAAACAGACGACACAAGAAGAGACACGGACGAACAAAGGAACATGTGGAACAATGCCCACATGAAATCATCTTGAGACTCGATTTTCTGTCTGCACATTCGGCCCTGATTTTTCTGCCAGCATTGTTCAACTTGCCCTACCCTATGACGTTGAGCCTTCTGATCCGAAGCCTAGTCGACTATTCTCTGCTGAATGCATTCGCCTGCCCCATCTTGCTGTGACGTTCTTAGACGTCATTCCCGATCCACCAGTAGCCGACGGTGGCGACCGAAACACGCGAACATCATCGAGCGTCATTGTTTTCTGTCCATCTTCATCGCTAACAGCGCCTCGTATCAATATATACACATATACTGACAACACATCTCAGGATGGAGGTCAACGATAACACGATTAGTATTGAAACTATGAACCCGTCATGTATGCGAAGTGTGTACAGCCTTGCTTCTCTCGTTCTTTTGGATGGATGGATGGAAGGTAGGAGCGTTGCCACCATGCTCAGATTTTTATTTTGCCTTTTATTTTTATCTGTGTTGTGTGTTATTGAATTTCTCGATTTTATTTAAATACGTCTTCCTACTCTTTTAACCTTATGTCACCTCTCTGCTTTTGAGCCACCAATCCTCCAATCGCCTTTTGCTAATTTCCACCGCATATTTATTTACATGACTATCATCTCTGAACCCTAGGGCCTCAGGAAGGGTGACTGTGGCCGCATCGACATCGGGATTGATACCATCACATTCTAGTATGAGGTGTTCCATCGTTTCTACATATTTACCACACACAGTACATGTGTCTTCTTCTTCGTTAAATTTCTTTTTATAGCTCCGCGTTCTAAGACATCCTGATCTAGCTTCAAAGAGTAGGGCACTGCCTCTTGAGTTATCATAAAACGCTTCCTTCCTGATCTGCTGTTTCCAGTATCGATATAGTTCTACACTATGCTTCTTTTCCATTGAATTTATCCAATTTTTACCTTCCGCATTTTTAACCTGTCGTTTAATGCTCTGTCCTTTTTCTTCCTCGTGTCTGGCATACTTACTGGTTAGCTTCCTAGTTCTTTTCCGCCATTGTGAGTCAACGCTCTTTCTGTATAGGTATTTAAACGCCTTAGCTGCCCACCTGTTATCATCCAATTTCCTCAGACGTTTTTCGTATAGGATTTTACCCTGAGCTTCCCGTGCTTCGAATGATGCCCAGCCCATATCTCCCTGTACTGCTTCGTTTGTGGTTTTCCCGTGGGCACCTAGTGCTAACCTTCCCACAGCTCTCTGATTTACTTCTAGTCTCGACTGAACCTCTGCCCTTAAACACAGGACCGCATTCCCGAAAGTAAGCCCCGGCACCATTACTCCCTTCCAAATGCCTCTCAGTACCTCATACCTGTTGTAACCCCACAATGCCTTATGTTTCATTATCCCGGCATCTCTTCGCCCTTTTGCTATTAGAGACTGTTCGTGCTTTTCCGTGTACATCTGCCCTTTGTTTATCCATACCCCGAGATACTTGTATTCGGCCACTCGGGGTATTTCGTGGCCTTGTATTGTAAGCTCCTGATCAGTTGTATCGTTGAAAAACATCCCACCGGACTTAGCTGCACTAAAACTGAAACCTAAACTGTCTCCTTCGTCCCCACAGTAATTAACCAGAGTTTGCAAATCTTCCTGGCTATCTGCTAACAGTACAATATCGTCCGCATACAGTAAACCCGGTAGTCGTTGCTCAACAACCTTTTCGCCTAATCTGTACGACAGATTATACCCTAGATTGCTTCGTTGTAACCTTCTTTCCATGCTTATCATATAAAGCATGCACAGCAGCGGTGATAGAACAACCTTGCCTTAATCCTTTGTGAACCTCGACAGTTGTCGTACTCTTGATTCCTTCCCATGTTATTTCAACATTATTTTCTCGATATAGTTCCTGTAGAAAATCAATTACCTCATTACCGATACCTTCAGCTTTTAATATGTTCCACAGGAGTTCCCTGTTCACATTGTCGTATGCACCACTTATGTCCAGGAAGGCTAAATACAGAGGTCTATTTTCCGCCTTAGCTATTTCTACGCACTGGGTAAGCTCGAACAGGCTATCATCTAAGCGCCTACCACTTCTGAACCCGTTCTGAAGTTCTCCAAGTATTCTATTACTTTCTACCCATGACTGCATTTTTAACGCGATAGCGTTAAGGAGCTCGTGTCGCAGAAAAGCCGGTGTCGTCGGCGTCGGTGTCGGTGTCGGCGTCCGCGGCGTTGACCGTGAGCGATAAATCACGGCAGGCACTTCATATTAACGCGATAGCGTTAAGGAGCTCGTGTCGCAGAAAAGCCGGTGTCGTCGGCGTCGGCGTCCGCGGCGTTGGCCGTGAGCGATAAATCCCGGCAAGCACTTCATAAATAAAAAGCAACTTCCAAGATGGGCTGGGTGGGAATCGAACCAGGGTCTCCGGAGTGTGAGACGGAGACGTTACCACTGAGCCACGAGTTCGATGCTTCAAAGCGGTACAAAAGCGCCTCTAGTGAACGCGGTGTTGCCTTAGAAACGAGCTGTTTCTAAGGCTCAGGCGTGCGTCGCTTGCTCAGGCGCACATTTCGTTGTCGCGCCGAACGCTGCGTTGCTCGACGCTCACCGCGTCCGATGCGGGGCGCGTAGTCGTTGCGCCGTAGCCCATTGTCTTACACCCCTTGGCGGGTCGACGGGAACGCTGTCGCGTTCCACTCTTGAAGGCGAAGCTTAAGCGTCCTGCAATTTTTAATTTCACCGCCTGCATCGCCAGCCTATATATAACTGATGTTATCGTAATTGGTCGGAAAGATTTTATGTTCTTCTTATCACCTTTCCCTTTATAAATCAAATTCATTTTACTCTGTTTCCAACTGTGCGGAATTTGCTTATTTGTTATGACTGCCTCCAATGCTTTTATCAGCGTTTCCTTGCTTCTTGGGCCAAGTTCATTAATTAACTTGATTGGAATTTCGTCTATCCCCGCGGACGTGCATTTTGGAACATTTGCTTCCGCCTTTTTCCAGTTAAGATTGGTCAATTCTAAGCTGTTTTCTATTATGCTATTCTGTGTTGCTCCCTCACTTGGGGCGATTACCCTATCGTCTTTCCTAAATGACTCTGCTATAACTGAACCAATGTAGTTCACAGCGTCATCTCCCTCTAAACAATTTCCTTCGGCATTGTGAATCTGTTCCTCTTTTCTGTGATTAGCTTTACCCAGCCAGCTTATATGGTTCCAGAATTTTCTTGACCCCCTTTAGTTGCATCGCGAACTTCAGCCAGCCAGCGATCAGAGGACTGCTTTATTTTAGCCTGGACGAGGACCTGCACTTGTTGTTTCTTTTGTCGATAATATTCCCATTTTTGGCCTTTTTATTTGCACACACTGTGCCATCTATATATCTATAGCGACACTGCCAAGAATTCTGCGTGTTACGGGTGCGTGAATATTAGCGGCTCCACAGCCACCGTAGTCCTCCATAAACAAAGCAACGAAATCCCAATAAAGAAAGGTGTCAGGCAGGGAGATACGATCTCTCCAATGCTATTCACAGCGTGTTTACAGGAGGTATTAAAATACCTGGATTGGGAAGAATTGGGGATAAGAGTAAATGGAGAATACCTTAGTAACTCGCGATTCGCTGATGATATTGCATTGCATAGTAACTCAGGGGACCAATTGCAATGCATGCTCACTGACCTGAAGAGGCAAAGTAGAAGGGTGGGTCTAAAAATTAATCTGCAGAAAACTAAAGTAATGATTAACAGTCTCGGAAGAGAACAGCAGTTTACGATAGGTAGCGAGGCACTGGAAGTGGCAAGGGAACACATTTACTAGGGCAGGTAATGACCGCGGATCCCAATCATGAGACTGAAATAATCAGAAGAATAAGAATAGGCTGGGGTACGTTTGGCAGGCATTCTCAGATCATGAACAGCAGGTTGCCATTATCCCTCAAAAGAAAAGTGTACGACAGCTGTGTCTTACCAGTACTCACCTACGGGGCAGAAACCTGGAGGCTTACGAAAAGGGTTCTACTTAAATTGAGGACTACGCAGCGAGCCATGGAAAGAAGAATGATGGGTCTAACGTTAAGGGATAAGAAAGCAGATTGGGTGAGGGAACAAACGCGAGTTATGACATCTTAGTCGAAATCAAGAAAAAGAAATGGGCGTGGGCAGTACATGTAATGAGGAGGGAAGATAACCGATGGTCATTAAGGGTTACGGACTGGATTCCAAGAGAAGGTAAGCGTAGCAGGGGGCGGAAGAAAGTTAGGCGGGCGGATGACATTAAGAAGTTTGCAGGGGCAGCATGGCCACAATTAGCACATGGCCGGGGTAGTTGGAGAAGTATGGGAGAGGCCTTTGCCCTGCAGTGGGCGTAAGCAGGCTGATGATGGTGATGAATATTTATTCAGAAAATGGTGTCTGAAAATATATGACATGGGGTCTGTGCCGTCCAACACTGGCAGAAGTTCTAGAGTTGTTTTTTGTCATTGAAGAACGGCAGGTACAAAGTGACCTGAGTTGGCGTCAAGGAGACTCATTTAAGAATGGCGCATACCCATTGGCACCTGCCCAATGGTCCAAGTTGCCACCAGTAAGGTTAACAGAAGAGCTTCACATTACTGGTACCGAAGTTGGCGTCAGAGAAGTTCGTTGAAGAGTGGCACATACCCTGTTGCACATACCCAATAACACAAGTTCACATCAAAGAAGCTTATTTGAGTTCGGAACATGACCAGTTGCACACTGTTGCCCGTTACCAAGTTGACATCAAAGAGGTTCATTGAACTAGGGGTATGTACGCAGTACCACATACCCAGTGACCCAAGTTGTTCCGACGGTTTGTGTCGAACCCTGTTCCCTCAGCACAGAACCCATTCGACCCCGCATGATTCAGTTTCCCAGGTTGTAGGGGAAATGGTTAGAGCCATGGATAGATAGGCAGACCCCGGAAAGGTCGTGAAGTACCCTAGGAGGAAGAGGAGGAAATAACTTTATTGAGCCCTGAGGAACCCCTCCCCACCCACTCTTGGTTTAGTGGTCGGCAGGGGTCGCGGGCCGCACCCACATTGGGACGGGAAGCCCGTGAGCCTCCGCCCTTTCGTGAGCCACGGCCGCTCGATCCAAAAGCCGAGCGGCCGTGCGTGAGCCCTCTGGACGACCCTGAGCTGGGTATGGTGGTCGTCGTTTCGCAGGGCGTTCACCCAGTCTTCTTCTTTACTGAACATGGTGCCGCTTAACGCGGAGCATTGCCAGAGCATGTGCGCTAGCGAGCAGTACGATTCGCCACAATCCGGACATTGCGGCTCTACCTCTGGTGAATAAAGGCTCAGTCTGCCTCTAGAAGGGAACGACCCTGTCTGAAGCATTCTGAATATAGATGACTGTGGTCTATTGAGTTTAGCGTGGGGGAGCGCGAAGGTCCTCCTCGACAGCTGATAGTGCGTTGTTATTTTGTTGAAGGTGAGCTAGACTTTTTTTTTTTGTCGCTGGGTGCTGGGAAGAATGGAACCCGCGTCGTATATATATTCAGACACGTGCCACGCGTGCACTTCGCGCCTGTGCCGCTAAATGGCTAAGCATGTGCAAGGGGTTGCACGAGAGAGTATACCTAGCTGCGTACACGCCTCATACATGTTGCGTTTCTGGGGTGGCAATAAAGGGTGTCGCTCCATAGCTTGAATACTAATCGCATTAATGTCAACATTCATCGAATTTAAAAAACAACATCAACATTAATCGGGGAAAAAATGGCTAAATATTGCATGTGGAAAACAGCCTGCTTGTTCTAGTTTAAACGTCCTTTCTTTGGCTTCCTCTCTGCTAGAAGCTTGTGGTGGAAAAAAGAAACAACCTTTACAAGAGCAGACGCGGCCTGAGCGAAACCGATGACACTACCAGCGACATGCACCTTTGAGATCTAGTGGCGAAAGCTTGTTTACAGAAAAGCCTCCAAGGTGCCAGTGTGGAACCTATAGGTGTCAGGTTCGTGGTTGCAGGCATCGTTCTCTTGCGGCCCTGGCTATAGAGCACAGTACAAATTGGGACTTGCCAGGCACGAATGTGCGCGTTATAAACGCAGGGCAGGAAACAACGAAACGCAGATGGTTTAACATGGTTCTGGTTTTAAAGGCTTACTCCGTAATGCACGCTGGCAACTGAAAAAGGAAAGATGTGCAAAGTACATAAGTTCTAATGAAGCTGGCAACAGCCTGAAATTGTCGAAGAAACGCAGGAAATAATAACTTTAGGGATATTTGATTATTGATTAACCATAATAGGTGTCTGCATAATAGGTGTCCGCAGCTATGCAAGTAGCACGTGGTTGGCAATAGCCCCAGGCAAGGAGAGCTTTGCTTTAAACTAGAATATGGTGGTACAGACTACTTACGACTTTTGTGTGAGCCACGTGTGGCACCTCAAGTGGCAGCGACCATCTTCTTCATCACCCACCGATCAGTGGCCATGGCATTTTGTTCGAACCGAGGTTGCGGGTTAGGTTCCCTGCCGCGGAGGCCACATTCTGGTAGGAGCTAACTCAACAAAACATCATCCATCCATCCATCCGTCCGTCCGTCCGTCCGTCCGTCCATACCACTGTCAATTGTCGTCAATCAACGCAAACAGAAAGCATATTTAGCGCCAGCAAACAAGGACGGAAGGGAGACGACACCGGTTTACCAGTTTACCAACACGCCCAACAAATGGCAACGCAAACAGCACAGAAAACTTCGCTTATATCGATTTCCACAGTGCGTGGGATCCGCATAATTTTTTTCCTCAAGCACCCATTCCGAGCCTCAAGAAATTACTGCAGATGCAACGACTTGTTGGATGGAATCAACGTTAGTCGAAGCTTGATAGGAGACGTCGATTGAAACGTTTCAATTTAATTCGATACGAGGACACATGTGATGCTTGTAGTTTATTTCCAATTTCTGTATAAATTAATGGCTATTACAAGTTAGACATATTTCAGTTTTCTTTTTCAGTTACATTCCTTTATTTCTCTTGCATAGGAGCACGTTCTGATAAGTATGAAAACCCGCTGTTTACCCACTAAGGCAATAACAACTCTAGCGTCGGCCGCTCACCGTGTGTTTTGTCGTCAGTTTCATAAAAAAATCCTGGCACACTGCTGTAGGAATATTAGTGTTGCAGCTTGGGTGAGTTTCTAAATCACCTGTCACTGAGTAAACCGAGCCCAAGACGAAAACGACACAAACGACACATAGTACGACAACAACAGCGAGCTCAGAAACTAGAAAAAGGTGCCGTGTATTGTTGGGTATTGCTTGTTGTTTCCTCTGCAATATATATATATATATATATATATATATATATATATATATATATATATATATATATATATATATATATATAGGGGCGCCCAACTGCTGTCGACGTCAGCCAAGAATTGGGCTTTCCAGGGGAAATGACATTATTGCGCTGGTTTGTTGTTGTTGTTGATGATGATGATGATGATGCCTTATTTAAAGGCACAAGCCCACTGTGGGGATAGGCCACGAACCGGGTGGTAAAATGATAAAGCACAAACAAGGGAAAATAAATCAGTAATCGAAGATGAGAAAGAAACCGATAATAAAGGAAATAAAATAGTGTATAATAATGCAGCAAGATAGACAGGTAGGGTAACATGAACTTAAAATTAAAGATACCTGAAGTAAAGGGTCGACGTAAACAACGAGAAAGTTTTGAATAATAGCACTAATGATATTATTACTGTGCATTTGTGTTCTTGCTATTTGAATTTTCTAACTTGGCAATTTATTGAAGGAGAAATAACTCAATTGTTGAAAATGGGAAACATTAATATGGTAATCTTTTTGTGTTGCAGAGGTAACTAACTATACGTGGTTCGGCAAACGTTCCTGCGTGTGTATACTAATACCGATGCTCAAGTGAACGCAAAACAGTAATACCTAAAGACAGCGTTATACAACGAAGCAGAATTTCCGAAAATCGTTTTTGTTGAGTAGAAAGCCGCCAACATTATAGTAAAAAGTAAAAAGCGGTCAATGGATTCTGGCTCATTGCAGAGGTAGCATAAAGGGTATACCGCCAGACCACATCTATGCAAGTAAAAATTAAGTGGCGGAATACGGCAACGGCAGCCTTGTAAATGACACTTTAAATTGTCGGTTAGGACACCACTGTCCTTTCCAAGAATAACTTAGATTCAGTAAGCCCGTAGATTTTTCTAACGAGAGGCTTTTTATGTCTTCGGTCTAGAAATACTGCCTATATCTGGCTGCAGTGATATGTGCAGTTACCGGCAGCACATATATCACCGGATCATATAAAGAAGCTCGTGGTGGAGAATTAGGTATTTCATTAGGACGAATGTCTCGGTGACCTGCAAAATCAACTAAACTTAAGTGGCGCGGAGCTACTGCATAAAATCTGTTCAAAACTGCCAAATTTGTAGATGTGTTAACTGCATACAGAAAGAGAACCTGTGTAAATAACTACTCTTCTAGCATAAAGGGGTAGCTTCTGCAAAACAAAAACTATTGCCAGGAGTTCGACCTTAAAAATTGATGCATAATCTTGAAGGCCAAGTGAATAAGACCCATCGAGGAATGAGTAGTAGATTCCCACGCCAGCCTTCTCTTCGCACGGCAAAGTAACAGTCGCTATTACATTTATTGGGATGGATGGATGGATGAATAACTTTCTTGAGGTCCGTCGGTGCGCGCGATTATTTGAATGCGAAAGGGCACACAAATACGTTGGGGGCAGCAATTTAGCGTTATTGGGAAAAATGTCTGCAAATTAAATTTTGTGCGACAGCTGGGACCTATCGAACGGAATGATTTCCCGAATACGAACATTTAAAGGTGCTAATTGTGCCTGCACAAGTACAACCAGTGGGGTATGCAAACGTGGCCGCGTGTTCCCCCAAAAAGAATTTGGTTCACAAATGAATGCATATTGTGAACGCTGTAGACGAGATTCATAAGTTATTAAATAGGTTTAATCCATAAGCACGCGGAATCTATGTGTGTAGGCGCACCTCCTTATAAAACACATTGTTAGCAACGAATTTAGGACGACCTAAGCTTACTCGAGGAGCTCCTCTCTCTAAAAGAACAAGTGGTCTTATTTTATATTTTGCACTTCCGGAAAACAAAAATACAGCCAAATTCAGGAATCGGTTGTACATACATACGGTATGTACGACCGATCATCATTATTGTGTCTGCATACCATAATGCCGGTTACTGATTCTACGTGGTATACCTATGCCTCGTGTCCCGTTGGTTGCAATATGTCCTATGTGAGAGCACCAGTTACACTTTCCGCCATATGTGATACCCAGATATTTAAGTGGCTCTACCTGGGTAATGATTCTCTCTGATCATGTACTAATGGTAACTTTATCAGCCCGGACAGCAGAAATATAAGGTTTGCACTTTTATGTACGTGTAGTGACAGATGAAGATTACGAAGCCACGCCTCTAGAGTACAAATATTTGCTTGCAACGACAGGTAAAGAAAATTGATGTCTCCTGCTGCCACGAAAAATGCGATGCCATCTGCATAGACATACACGTCCTGGCGCAGCGGAACGGAACTCATCATCATCAACAGGCTAAATAGTTCAGGAGACAGAACAGCCCTCTTCTCCGCTTGAACTTTCTTAAACAAAAGCCGCCTTGAAAACAATGAAATTGTGTTTCTTAGAAATTTGAAAATGCAAGCCGTCTGTCCAGCAGTAGTGGGTACTCGACGCTATCATAATGTTTTGCTATGTCGAGAGTCACTAATGCACTGAATTCTTTCCCTTGCCAAGCAAGTTGGATTTGCAAGTTGGATTTGCAAGTTGGATTTGCAAGTTGGATTTGCCATTAGGCGCATGCACGCGCCCAATGGAGAAACCAGGCCGGAAGCCTATTTGTTTTCATAATGGAATGGTCTCCGCGTCGTCTTCGTCTTTCATGCTGCCTTTCGGTGTCGAAAGAGTCTCTGTTTTTTTTTCTTTTATTGGTGGCGCCTACCCACTATGGTGGGTCGGCCGAAATTCGGATGAAATTTGAAGAAGGCATTTAGCTCTGACAGGAACACAATATAAACATTTGGGGAAGAATCAGAGGAATGAGGAATAGCACAACGTACTGAAACATAAACAAAATACGTAACAAGAAAATAGCCTCGAAGCAACTGGTACAACGCACCAGTTGCTGCAAACTATACATCTGACAATGTACCAAATTGGTGCTAGGAATCCACGGTTGGTTCTCTCTTTCTTCTTGCTTGTCCTCTTCCGCTGACTCGATGCGACGCTTTCCGGACGGGCGGCTATATATATCTCGATGTCGCGAGCGCTCCCTGCAGGTCATCGCCACCGACTGGCAGTGCCCTGGTATAGTGACAGCGAGGGCCTCTGGAACATAGGCATAGCGCGGCTCGTGTAGAACGTCTCTGGCACTGCGGCGGCCACCGGCCTCTCGACCTTCCACCAGGCGCTGGTGGCGGGCGCCTGCTGCCGGTTGCGCGATCTCCAGACTCGCAGCGCCGACAGAACTGAGCGGGCGATCACCTCGAATATCTCGAAGATCACCAGGAACGAGAAGCTCACGTACATCCCCAGTATGCCGCCCATGTTGCTCACCAGGTTCGAAGGCTGCAATGAAAAAGATATCAAGCAGTGATACTCCCCATCCCGCTGAGCGGACTCGAATGTCCAGAGTTGGGGTCACGTGATCGCAGATACTATTTATGTTTGTTCGATTCAGAAAATGGTGCGCGGCACCACAAACAAAAAGGTGCAGGGGGTGCCAGTTATGGTGTGCCGGGCTGAACCCACTCGCTGCAAGGTTCAAGGGTGCACTGCACCGCGACGCCACCTTGCCTTGCACCCAGTTCAATCGAAACCGGGGGTGCAGGGTGCACCGCTGCACCTCGGGGAATCGAAGGCCTAGGTGCAGTGCGCCGTGAATAGGTGCAAAAGGTGCAGAAAAACTTGGCTGAATCGGATAGACCTTTTGACGAATAAGCTGATCGTGGCAAGTGGTAGATGTAAATTAGTGCGGGGATTTACGTGCTAAAACTACAATGTGATTACGGGACACGCCGTAGTGGGCGACTACGGATTAATTTTGACCACCTGGGGTTCTTTAACGTGCATCCTGTGAATTGTACACGGGTGTCTTTTTCTTTATTTTTTTTTGCATTTCGCCCGAATCGAAATACGGCCGCCGCTGCCGGAACTTGACCCCGCGCCCTCGGGCAACGTAACCCCTAGAATTACTGTATATGGTAGCATATACAGTAACTCTAGTAACCCCAAAGCCACTACGCCGCTACAGCGGGTGAGTACTGAGGTAAATTTGGTAGCTGCGCGTGCGTTTAACTGGCAACTTCTGCTGCATGAGCGTCTCTTTGCGCTGCCACTGAAGCACGCCGTGTACCGGATTGAATAAACCAGTTTCACACACAGAGAGAGAGAGAGAGAGAGAGAGAGAGAGAGAGAGAGAGAGAGAGGCTTTTTTTTTGCGGACCGTGATGCACGTGGAAGGCTGCCTCATTTCTGCGAGCTCTCGATTTGGAAGCCTTTCCCTTGCGGCGCGGTTGCATGCGCACGACTATCTCATGTCATAAGCCGATGTCATTAGCTTATCCCTTCCGGATGCCATGGTCGTTTTCCAGAAATTTGTACAAAGCGAATTTCAGGATTCTAGTGGTATCATTATCGTCTCGGGCAGGCTGTGGAATACTTTGGCTCAGGTAAATAAAGGCACTTGTAGAGCGTAGAGGTCATGAACTGAAGTCGTGGGCCTATATATTTCTCGCCTTAACATGTGCGAGCGAACAGCCACTGGTAAAAATGTATGCCATATTATCAATTAAGTACACTCGGTTCGTAGCCCCGCGCACCTTCTGTTGTTTCACGTTAGAAATCGGAGATCGGAACAGGAGTGGATGGCGTAAATCCCCATATTGTTAATAAAAGAACACGTTTTTTTTTTCTTCAGATATCCGCAGGAAGCTACTTCGCGGACGCATACATCTGCAACTTCATTAGTGAGCACAGTTCAAAAGTCGGCTACAAATCCGCCAAGAATAACCAACACTTTTTGGACAATGTATGTAACATCCGGAAGCGAGAATCGCACGTGATGTCGTGCCTATTGGGCCTGCGTATTCACTATGTAACACTTAATGGAGAAAGCACGAATGCAGTGCATTCGTGTTATCAGCACTGTTGTGTCTCTGGTATTATTGTCAATTCAACAAGCGTGAATTGAATGAATGTACGTTTATGAGTGAATTTAGGAGCGTACACACCACCCCTCTTATGAATGGTGACCGTAAGAATATCTATAATTTCAGGTCCGCATTATGCAACATGGCAAACAATGCAAAAAAAAAAAGAAAAAGAGCAGAGACAGAGAGGCTATGATAAATATTTGGAGGACGCTTAAGCTTTGCCTTTACAAGTGCAACGCTATAGTATTCAAAAATCCCTGACTGCTTCTCACGCTTCCCGGCAAGTGCTGCTTATGTAACCGTAACATCTACTGGGAAACGCTAGCGGCGAATGCTTTGCACGAAGGCGAGTTTTCTGGTAGAAATGCGGCCTCCTGCGTGGGTCGATTCCGGAAGTTGTGCAGAACCGTATAAAAACAATTACGTCATTTTCAGGTTTCTGTTATTGTTTGGCACGTTTGATATTTCAGTATAAGAAGATTTAACATAAAAGGCGCGTGCTGTCGGTGTTGTGTTTCCTGACAGTTGTTTGTGAGTTGTCATTTTCAACATTCCGAGGAATAACTTTGTCAAGAGTGTAAGACACAGTATGAGCAACTTTAGTGATATAATGGCGTGGCAATATAACCCGAATATACCGTGTGTCATATAACAAGGCGTGGCGCATACATGTAGCTAAATATGTACGAAAATTTTCGCTCACAGGGACGCCGGCATCGGACACCGACACCAGATTGTCTGCGACACAGGGCCCTTAACGCTATCACGTTAATATCCTATAAATACTTTCTTCCGACATTCTATAGTGCTCACACAGAGCAAATCAGACAATTGTGCTAGGTATTTTGTTTTTCTTATTCGGTAGGATTCGTTGAAATCACTAATTTCCCCACGATGCGAAAAAAAAAAATGAAATAAATAGAATGCCGTGAAAATCTCAGAAAGTAGCCTGGAATATACAGGTCAGCTTAGTGTTTTGGCATGACTTCCTTTATAGCAAGCTATCGTGCGATCTTTAGTTTCTTTGTTTCATACTTCTTTAACCCTGGGTCCCGCGGATGAGTGAGGATGACCGTTGGCACGGGCTGCTGAGGCGTTGTCGCTGTGGCGTCAACGCCTCAGCGTTTGTCATTGTGGCGGCGGGTAGATGACGTCCGCTGCGAAGTTCCGTGATTGTACCCCGCACCTCCACCAAAATGTTGCAGAATAAAGCAGGCCCACGAGTGTCAAATGACGTATATTTACAACTGGCGTATATGGCGTTCAGGCAACTGCCAGACTTCGTCTTCGTCTAGTCCAATTCAACTTCTTCGTTCCCTTCATCGTAACAATATTTAATTTTAGCATGTGCAGGACTAGTATGCAACTTGCCTATTAAAAAAAGAAGAGGCTGATTAGACTAACACTTTCCTTTACCGGTGTTTAGATGGCGTACATAGATCGTTGCTACGCGCCTGGTCGTCCAATAGAAATGCGCATGCAGTTCACTTACGCTGTATTGAGCCACTTGTCGAATATTCTGCGCCGTGAGGCTTTGGAAGTAGATGACCACTTTGGCAGGGACGCTGTTAAAAAGAAAGTTAGTTGTAGATTTGATGGTAAATGAGCCATTGCAAGTGCTCAATACATGGCACCCTTCAATCTATACTGCCGGGCATAACGAAACCTTCTTTCAGGATACAATTGAAGAAGGTAGGCTGTTACGCTGATTTGTGACCGGCTAATTCTGTTCATCGCCCCGACATGCCGAGTGAATGTGCTTGGGGGAAGCTGAGCCAACACCATGGCTATGAGGTGGCACTAGGTCTGTTCACTCCAATCCATCACGTTGTGCTACCTGGCCCGACTGCCATACAATCTAATAAGGATGTGCCCGAGCAAGCCGTGGTAAGCTAGTGAATTGCAATACGATCGATGTATACTGCCCAGTACTATAGGACGCCTCGTTCACACATAGACGCGGCGCGCAGTACGCTGACGTGGTGTGATGTTTTAAGGTTGATCATCACATGCTTTCCTATGCTATTGAGAAATCGCGAGTGGCAGCTTCAACTGTGATTTGCCTTTTTTAAAATATTTTACAGCCACTTCGGATTTCTAGGTGATTGAATACGTTGCGTTGTAACGCGCGGGGGAGCCGCGAGCGTTTGTGCTAGATGTAACTCTGCCACTCCATTGATGACCCATGCACTAGCTGTCTTTAGTCGCGCTCGCTTTTAAACTTTCCCATTTCCTTCGCCATTCCCGGTCCTTCGCCGGGGCTTCGATAGCCAACCAGAGCCAGATGTTTTTATGGTTAACATTCTTGCCTTCTCTCTCCCCCTTCGTTTCTCTTTCTGGTCCTGCGCGCTCGTAATAGGAACACATCGGCAAGCCCACCGAGTGAAGTCAGTCACGTATGTCCCTTCACCCTTTTCCCCAAAGACATTTGAATAAATATGATCAGTTTTGATCATGCGTGCTTGCAAGCTCGTAACAAATGGCCGCTTTAATGGAAAGAATCGGCGCGGACAGCTGAGTAAGTAAAAATTTAGGTGCAAGTACTATGGGTTGTCATTGACAGTTGGAGCCGCATCATTACTGACCGTTTATTAAAGCGAATCTTTCTTTGCCTACATTCCCGCGCTTGGCGCGGCTTCCTGGCAGATGTCGCTATCTCGGCGGATATATTTGTGGATATATATTGCCACGCGTGCGTGATTTGTGTTCATTCTTTTTCCGGGGACCGCTTTTTCACGCGCTAACCTAAAGCTATCGCTACGCGCAAGGCGCGCCTACATGCATCGTAACATTCTCGAACGTTGTTGTTGATTCTATATATGTTGTCTATGTTGTCGCGAAACCTTTTGTAATGAAATTTTATGCGCGAGACAAATGATGCAGCACTTTCTGGAAGGCACGCGGGAACCAGCGATTACGTTGAAACCTTCGACGAGTCATGTAGAAAACGTGACACTCTTGACATGAAGATCAGATTTCGACGATCGCCGCCTGTGCTCGCCGCTATCGTTGTGCTTGAACGTTAGCAGTCTTGTGGGCAAAAGTTCGCCCACTGAAGAGGTAATAAATGCGTAAGAATTTCTGTCTACCCAACAAGAAAGCACGTCCGTCTTTCTGTCATGTATGACGGATCGCTATTGTAATGTATAAAACAAAATAAATTCAAAAGGAAATATGTTGGTCGTGGTGAGTTTTGAACCTACGACCCCGCACTCAGAAGGCGAGTGTCTCACCCAGTGGGCTAAACGCCCACTTTTTTTTTCTTTATTGCATGAATTTTCAGCAAACAAGAAGAATAAGGCATTGCAGAAATTCAGGGTGACTGAAAACGTATTCAGAAGTCACCCAAGCACGTGCAAACATCCGATAAAGGCATACAGCCCGGCGCTGTTTCTTGTGCAGCGTACACAACACCAACGTAAGCAACAGATCCTCGACAAAAACAACCGAGTGCTTCGCGGTGGTTCAGCATGCCTGTCGCACATTCTACTGCGCCAAAGGCTATATGCAGGTCACAGGTATCTTTAAAACGTAGGAAACGACATGTGCACGGTGTGATATCTAAATATTTCTTAAGTGTTCTTTGGAGAATGTCCCAGAAGAACAATGCATCCCTACAATCTACAAGACATTGATCAATAGTTTCAGCACATGTGGACAGAAACAGCAGTTTGTCGACCAAGGCACGAAACAGCCTTTTCTTTAAAACCAGGTTTTGAGAGGAAGATTTGCCGCATGTAACTTAAAGAAAAGTGTTTTGATCCATGGAGGAATGATCATTCGACGGATACACTTAAGTACATCCAGGATACGCTTACGTACATTTCAAATAAGGCGCACGATAATAGGGAACAGTAAAAAAATGTGTCTATGAGTGCAGCAGAAATTTCTCTGTGGGAAGCAGTGAATATATGATCCATACTAAAGAGAGCCTTTAGAAAATGAATGCCTTCAACGACCTCCTTCAAGGAGCCCCAAGATCCGTTGGTGCATTTCTGACAGATGACGAAACAACTACTTCTGGAAGGTAATTGATTAATCGAAGTTTTAACGTCTCAGAAATGGACTGTTTACATCACGAAAGAATAACCGGGAAACAAGTTGCCTTACTAAAAGGTGAACTACGCCAAGACTCCCACTATCAAGAGAAAAAAAAAATGTTATCACGCCGGATAGCCTCAACAGGTGAGCACCATACATAGGCAGCAAACACACGATGGAACGCTTGCAACCTAAGCCACGAGCATACCTGCAGGAAATACATAAGTCGAGCTGCTAGGAAGAGATTGCAAAGCTTCAGCACGGCTAAATATGGAGAGTTGCCTCCCCTGCCAGCTAACCTTACGTTGTACTTCTGCAACTTCCGCTGACTAGTGACAATTGCTGTTGCGATATTGAGAGAGAGGTACGCCTAATTACTTGGTCTTGCCTCCACTGAATACCTGTTAGGTGAGTTGGCATCGTACACCATGGATTTCGCGAAAACCCTGAACTCTTGTCAAACTCTTTGCTGCTACACTGGAAGCTGAACAAAACTGCTGCGTTATGGCAAGTGCAGTCTTTTCTTGTCAGCACAGATGAAGGCTACGTTATCTGCATAGGCAAGTACACGGATCTCACTGGACACCAATTTGAACCCGTGAAATGTAGGATCTGAATTGCAAAATGTTGAGGGATATCGCCCCATATCACTTTGCAACGTGGATTATAAAATATTCGCGAAGATATTAGTTAGTGGTCTTGAAGAAGTAATATGATCAGTGGTGGGATACTATCAAACGTGCCATTAGAGGAAGATCAATCCAGACAAACATCCACGTTGCGCGGTCTGTGCTAGAGTGTGTAGCAGAAAGCGTAGGTCAGGTCGCAATAGTTCAGGTTGATTTGGCAAAAGCGTTTGATACAGTTAATCATTACTTCCTGTTGCGTGTGTTAGAGCACATAAACAATGGGTGTCTTCTTTTTAAATGCAACGCTATCTGTTATGCTAATGGTACAACAACGCTAATAGTTAATGGTTGTCTGTACGAATTTATATGCCTCAGAACATCAGAAAGGCAAGGTTGTCCCTTCTCCCCTCTTATTATTCGCTTTGTACTTGAAACAAAACACTTTGCAGCCGAATTCTGTGGGCTAAACACCCACGCTTGCAGAAAGTGAATATATCTGAACCATATGAATGTGCCATACTGGCGGTGCAAAACAAATGACAAAGGAGAACAGTTTCTACGAAGGCTTTGTTGAAAGATTTGATGATGGTGGAATAAAAGCCATCTGTAGGACTACATGTATGACTTGTAGCATTGTAGACATCAGGAAAATTCCAACTTCGCGAAAATTGAATGCCAAACGCGCCACATCCCCGATGAGTTTGTCGCGGGTGAGCCTTCCGTTGGGGCATTCCTTCACCGACCGAATTGCCGCCGATTTCTGAGGGCCATGCGCTTCGCGTCGCTCAACAACGACAGATAAGCAATCAATGAGTTGGTATGGATGGTAAGGAGTGATGAGGGATTCTGTAGATATTGTCATGGTTGATGATGGTTACACGCGGGCGAATGAGGTGCTAAAGAGCGATAAGGGCTTAAAATGACCGGAGCACTTCTGATAAGGTTGATAAGGACTGATAGGGGTTGATAAGGGTCCGACCGAGTCTGATAAGGTTGATAAGGACGATAAAAGCTGATAAGAGTTGGATCATGACCGATAAGGTTGTTACAGATAATTGATAAGAATTGGATCAATTGTGATAAGGTTGATAACGACTGATAAGGGCTTATAATGGTAGGAGCAATTCTGGTAAGGTTGTTGAAGACCGGTAAGCGCCGATAAGGGTCGGATCAAGTCCAATAAGGTTGATAGGGACCGATAAGGGTAGATGAGGGGTTATACTGGTCAGATCAAGTTTGATAAGATTGATAATGACACCGGGCTGCGTGGAGATGAGCAAGTGGCACAATACTTACACATACTTGGGCAATTCCAGTGGAGTCTCTACGTGATTTTTTTTCGTAACTCGCACTTGTGCTATCGTTTTAATCTTCGTCACTATGACGTGACAATTACAAGAGTTATATGTGCGCCGAATGAAAGTACTAAGGGCTGATATAACCCTTGTTGGGTCTGACCAAGTATGCGCACCTCTGATCTGCGTAACAAAAAGATAACTTCTTACATAAAACCTGAACATAAAATGTTGGTTCAGAGGCATCTCTAAAGCAAGCCAATCTGTTAATAGAACAACGATTTATATTTGACAGATTCTTTGATTTGCTTTATTTTTCTTGATTTCACCATTCGCTATGTGCCACCGGAGTGTGCCCGTCCTTGCGTTACACTGTGACCTTCTGTGACACACTGTGACACAAGATGCACAGAATCGCTAAATGTTGCTTGATACGTGTCATACTATTTTGTGCCTACAGCTGTCATCACCATCCTTCCCGCAACAAGCATCATACAAAGCCTTCGTCTTTGTGACGTCGCTGCATATACGCCTCGCGCTGTGCATTCTGCTGAATTGGAGTTTGCGTTTCGGCATAGCTTGTGAGCGGTGTACTATATAAACATAAAAACTATTGGGACACGTAAGCGATCTTTATGATGTGTAAATGCGAGACCATTACTTGCCGCTGAGTGTGTCGCTGAGTTATGTCGCTGAGTTTAGTGTTGCAGCGAAATTTCTAAGTTTAGTGCTGCTGCGTTATGTTTCCGAGTGTAATGCTGCCGCTCACAAGGTCGAAACAACGCAAGACGAAAAACTGGCCATATTGCGATCCCTCAGATGAGTTTTATTTGCAGAGTTCTCGTTAAAGCATTGTTTCAGGCACATTGCGTTGGTTGTTCTTTAACGATGACGCTACTTTTCAGCACGATGACGCCACTTTTCCGAGCGATGACAGTACTTTGTCGAGCGGCACCATGGTGTTGACACTGCATTCCTTCATCGGGTTCTTAGGCGAACTCCTCCTCATACTCTGGGGGGATGTCGTAATCGTCGTCCGACGGGTACCTGATGCGCGTTGCATCTTATTCGCCGTCGCCATCCATGGGCTCCTGCGACGCCGCCTGTGGGTCCAAGTTGATCGACTGTATAGCATGGCCTTGTGATCAGAGTAGTATGTCGATGCGTACCTTACGTCGTGCACTGTGCATGGCATGTTCTCGAACGCCAAGTCGATTCCGGTGCAACGCGAAGTGGTGATTGCATCTATTAGAGAGGCGAGTCTTAAGTTGAGATCGGCACGCATCGCACCGACGAACGTTGGCGTTGAATGTGCGTCCTGATTGAAGCAGAGCTGCAGCTGCTCGTTTCGCACGTTTCGCTGCGTTGCGATGGCCTCGCACTTCGTCGGCAGTGAACTGGCGTCTCCGGCGACGCTTTGCTGTCTCGCCTGATGATGTAGCCGCGAGCGATTCAACTTCCGACGATGAAGATTCCGTAGCGCTGACATTGGTGCCAGATTATATAGGTGCGACTACTACGTGTGCCACCTAGTGAATCGCCCGCCAGGCAAAACCCAATCACGTGCACTGCCTAAAAGGTATTACTGGCACTGTCGCCTGTTGCGACAGTGACGCAGTGTAACAAAATTTCAGAATGCTCAAATGATTGAGCATTTGGAGGACATCTACGACTTTACATGTTTTCAACCGAACTGGTACAACCTCTTGATAAGTTGCTTGTCGTTGCCACCTTTTAAGGCGTAAGCCTTTAGTCGCTCATGAGTGTCCGGGCGCAGTCCGTGGTGGACGCAGGAAAACGGTGATCACCGGCGAGCGGAGCAAGGAGAGGAGGCGCTATGCCAGTAGCGCTGTGCGAGTGGCCGCGTGGAAGAGCGTGGACTTGCGCGTGGAGGTGCGCGCACATCGGCGACAAACTTTGCAGCCATATTATGGCTGTGATTGCATCCCATGCTCGCGGCTACTGCTGCGTCCGTTCGCAGAACAGTGCAGATAATAACAGCAGAGGCAGTCATAGATAGGCTTTCGCCCATTGCGGTTTAGCTCAGCAAAGTGCCCATAGATTTTAAAGCGAAAGCTTTACTGGCCGCGAACTTGCGATTTCGCCGTGGCCGTGCTCCGAGGAGGCACATGACGTCACACCACGTTTCTCGTCGTTGCGTTCGCCTCCGCTCGCTTCGCCAGCTGCGTCGCATGTTTTTCTCCCTCTCTCGCTCTCTAGTCACTACTGCGCATGCGCCACTAGTAGCACCGAGTCACAGGTGTTCTGCCGCTGCGCAGCGCCGCGCCTTTTCTACGCCACCGTTTGGTACGACGTCACACCGCGTTCCTCGTCGTTGCGTTCGCCTCCGCTCGCTTCGCCAGCTGCGTCGCATGTCTTTCTCCCTCTCTCGCTCCCTAGTCACTACTGCGCATGCGCCACTAGTAACACCGAGCCACAGGTGTTCTGCCGCTGCGCAGCGCTGCGCCTTTTCTCCGCCGCCGTTTGGTATGACGTCACACCGCGTTCCTCGTCGTTGCGGTCGCCTCCGCTCGCTTCGCCAGCTGCGTCACATGCCTATAACATGTCGGAGGATTGAAAAAGAGAGCTCATGTGCGCCGCAAGCACAGTTGAGGTGGCAGTATGGATGGCGACAGTTCTGATAAGCAGGAGGAGGCCTGGAATCGACATCGGAACGAGATGAAGAGGAAACGAATCGCCCAGCAAGCGGACGAACAGCGCGCCGAACGACTGGCTAAACGCCGCAACATAGCTAGACAACCAGACTAACCTGGACTTGCAATCAAGATTAACCAAGGCTAACCATGCTATGCCTTAGCTTTCGCTACGTATATCCTGGTATGGCCGAGCTAAGCCACTACCAATTTTTTAAATTAACGAGGCTGGCCATGGTTTTTGTGTCGTGCATGATATGCTTAACGTGATTTATAGGCACTTAATTTCTAGACAGTGAATGCGAGATGTGTTAGCAAGTGCTTGCACGTTTCTCGCGTATGCACACTTGTTGCATATACATGATGCAATAAGTACCATGTAAAAAAAAATGTGGCGTAATGATTAGCGCGCTCGGCTACGGAGCGGTGGCGGTGGGGCAAAGGATCAAATGCACACCGTGGCCACTTTTGTTTTTAGATGAAGTTAGCGTAATTAGTTTGCCGCTTTTCAGCTACGGCTTTTCTGCCAAGGCTTTCTGATGACGGCGAAGTCGCACAATGAGCGATGTAATGCTTTCGCATTAAAAATTGCATGACAATAAAGTTGTGGCCTTTTGAGGTGGATAAAAATGAACGTTCCACGAGATTACACCTTACATAGTATGAAAGTGAACAAAATGTTGCTTATCGTCGTTAGTTGTAAAGCGTTTAATTAACCGCTTCAATAAAGCTTCGCTTTACGTAGATTCCAAGATATGGTTTTTTTTTTTCGTAAAGGCGCTCTTATCGAAGCGAGTCCTCATCAGTGGACCGTCTTCATTTTAAAGCATAAAAACAATGATCGCGTGACACGTGGTGTTGCTTGAGCAGGATTAAAGCAGAGAGCAAACGCCAAATGGCAGACACGCAAGTGGATCCAAGAAAGCATGCCGCTGAACAACACTTACGAACTTCTTCTTGTCCTTTGTCTGTAGGCATTGGTGCTCCCACCCTGTGAAGAATAGTTCTGGTTAAAAAAGGACAAACGATGAAACGTCAATCATATTTACATAGTGAGCAATAACAAACAAAGAATCAAAGAAAGAAAGAAAGAAAGAAGGAAAGGAAAAAGTTGACAAAAATGACATTATTTCAATAGCGCTAATGCTTTTTGTGTCTTATTCTTTCTTGGTGTTTGATAGCCACGGGAATTTACACGGTGTGCCTAACATTTCATGATTACGGTCTTAGTTCTTCGTGGCATTTTTGTACCGATTGTATTATAGCTAAATATTATTTTATTGGCATCCGCGGTTAAGTTCCTCTTTCCTATGGAACCGAAATTAAAAACAGGTAATTGGTTAAAAAGCGTTACTATAGGTTACAACTAAAAGGGAAATAACGGATGTATCACTGACACGTTTATTTCGCGAATGCTGTTTACGATCTTTTCTCTCGAAAAGTGAACTTACCACGTCTTTGGCCCACGCTGCAATGGAGGCTGATTTCAAGAATAACGTTTCTCTAAAAAGAAGAAGAAAACAGATAAAAAGGATGTTTCTATTCAACCGTACGAGTTACTATGTAATTCCAAGCAGTCACCTCTCCACCCTCACACCTGTGAAGTCAGGTTTATTGGCCTGTTGCTCCTCAGTCGTCATTTACTTCAACGTTGTCTTGTCACCCTACATCACCTGACTTGTCTCGTGATTTGTAGAAGTGAGCAAATTGGACAGCGTCTTCTGAAATCTTGGTTTGGTCTTAGCTTTCGCATATTCGTGGTAAGCTTATTTTTTCGCGATGTTGACGTGACAACCAATGTAGCCGCGGATTGGACAGCGTTTTCTGAAGACACTAATTTTCCCAAATCCTGGTTTCGTCTTAGCTTTCGCATATTCGTGGTAAGCTTTTCTTTGCGATGTTGAGTGACAACCAAAGTAGCCGGATGTTAAGTACCTTTATTGAACCTTTTGTTCACTAGTGGAGTTCAGACTACTAGCACACGTTAAATAAAGAATGTAACCGACTATAATTACAGTTACTTCTTTCAATGACGTAATTGATTGCAGTGTCCAATTACTGACCCACCAAATAATTAAGCAATTACTAAAAAGTAATCGACTACTTTTACGTTACTTTGCTACTAACTTTTATGACAATTGCACGAATACAATAAGTAGAAGTAGTTAGCCCGGCTTGCGTCCGCTGCAGCCCTTTTCACGTTGTTCGTCTTCGTTTGTCTTCGATTACTTTTGCAAAAAGTTTGTTGGCCAGCTTTTCTTGTTTTTACAGCGAAGTTGTACATGGCTAGCCGGTTCGTCCGTCCGTCTGTCGCCTGTACGCCGAAAACCCCTCCGGCGCAACTTTATGCGCATGTGCGAAAGAAAAGAAAGAGAGGCGCAGGATTCGCTGCGCCAGAAGTCACTCCGTTGCTCTCCATCGCAGCCGAGCGTGCGCGCAGTAGTTGTTCTCCTGCTTAGAAATGGCTAGGCCACGAATCATACGTACTCCCGAGGAGCAGGCAGCTGTCGATCAGCAACGCCGCGAGCAGAACGGGGAACGAGCTCGCCTACGCCGTGCCGGTGCTGCAGCCCAGGCACAAGAACACGCTCGTGCAGCCGAGCGCCAGCAGCAACTGTGTACCGAGGATCCGGCAGCCTACCGAGCCGTCGTTTAATGAACCGTCGGGATTAATGCAGTTGTAAATACTTGGGCCAAACGTTTCAGCTTCGCTGGTTAACCATCTGTATGGAGTGCTTGGACTGTGATTTTTTTATTTGCATTTTTGATAACATGGAGCAGCGACACTGAAAACTCGCTTGATGTGCGCTCTAAAGGGAAGGGCGGTGTGGCAGCGTACGAACATCGGACGGAGAAATTAGCGAAATAAGGTCGGGAACTCTCCAATGGCATGGAGAACTCACCGAATGTGAGCGTTATGACGTGGTGGCACTCCTGCCAAAAAGAAACACGCGAAATCATCGCGAGGTGCAGAATGCAATGCCGACAATGCAGACCGCATGGGGAAAAAATACTGAGCGCCGGATTTGCACGTCTGAACATGCGCGTCCGCCAGCCAGGCTGTTGCTTGGCACGACCACGTGCGGGTGCTCTGTCATCATCATCATCATCATCATCATCATGTCCGGTGCAGGACGAAGGCCTCTCCCTGCGATCTCCAATTGCCCCTGTCCTGCGCCAACCGATTCCAACCAGCACCCGCAAATGTCCTCTACTGTGCTTTCCTTCTCTTGGTACCCATTCTGTTACCCTAGTGGTCCAACGGTTATCTAGTCTGCGCATTACATGACCTGCCCAGCGCCATTTTTTTCTCTTAATGTCTATTAGAATATCGTCTACACCCGTTAGCTCTCTGATCCATACAGCTCTCTTTCTGTCTCTTAAGGTTATGCCTACCATTCTTCGTTCCATCGCTCTTCGCGCGGTCCTTAACATGTTCTCAAGCTTCTTTGTCAGCCTCCAAGTCGTATGTCGTATGTCGTATGTCAGCACCGGTAAAATGCACTGATTGTATGCTTTCCTTTTCAATGATAACGGTAAGCTCCCATTCAAGAGCTCAGAATGTCTGTCGTATGCGATCCAACACATTTTTATTCTCCTTTGAATTTCCTTCTCATGGTCCGGGTTCCCTGTGATTAGTTGACCTAGATAAACGTACTCCTCCACAGACTCTAGAGGCTGACTTGCGATCTTGAACTCTTGTTCCCTTGCCCCCCAGGTTATTTATCATTATCTTTGTCTTCTGCATATTAATCTTCAGCATCACTCTTACACTCTCCCTGTTAAGGTCCTCGATTATTTGTTGTAACTCGTCTGCATTGTTGCTGAATAGAACAATGTCGTCGGCAAACCGAAGGTTGTTGAGGTATTCGCCGTCGATCTTTACTCCTAAGCCTTCCCAGTTTAATAGCTTGAATACTTCTAAGCACGCAGTGAATAGCATTGGAGACATTGTGTCTCCTTGTCTGACTCCTTTCTTTATAGGTATCTTCCTACTTTTCTTGTGTAGAATTAAGGTGGCTGTGGAATCTCTGTAGATATTTTCCAGGGTATTTACGTAAGCGGTGAGTACTCCTTGATTGCGCAATGCCTTTATGACTACTGGTATCTCTACTGAATCAAATGCTTTTTCGTAATCTATGAAAGCCATATACAGAGGTTTATTGTACTCTGCGGATTTCTCGATAACCTGGTTAATGACATGGATGTGATCCATTGTAGAGTAACCTTTCCTGAAGCCAGCCTGCTCCCTTGGTTGACTAAAGTCCAGTGTTGCCCTTATTCTAGTGGGAATTATTTTGGTGAATATTTTATATAATACTGGGAGTAAGCTAATGGGCCTATAATATTTTAGTTCTTTAACGTCGCCCTTTATGTGGATTACTATAATGTTTGCATTCTTCCAGTTTTATGGGACCCTTGCAGTCGATAGACACTTTGTATAGAGAGCCGCCAGTTTTCCTAGCATTATGTCTGCCCCAACTTTGATTAAATCGACTGTTATTCCATCCTCTCCTGCCGCTTTTCCCCGTTTCATGCCTTGCAACGCCTTTCTGACCTCATCTCTAGTTGTATGAGGAGTTTCTGTATACTGTTCATTATTGTTTTGAATAGAGTGCTCCTGAGTCGTCTGGGTATTGTAAAGGGCAGTATAGAATTCTTCCGCTGCTTTTACTATATCTTCGAGATTTCTGATGATACTACCCGGCTTATCTGTTAGTGCATACATCTTGGTTTGTCCTATGCCAAGTTTCTTTGTCACTGATTTCAGGCTGCGTACATTTTTACCGCTTCTTCAGTCTTTCTCACGTTATATTTTCGAATATCACTGATTTTCGCCTTGTTGATCAGTTTTGACAGTTCCGCGAATTCTATCTTATCTCTTGAGTTGGACACTTTCATTCTTTGTCGTTTCTTTATTAGGTCGTTTGTCACTTGGGAGAGCTTGCCTACTGGTTGTCTTGGTGCCTTGCTTCTCACTTCGCTTGCTGCCTCTGAAGCCAACTTCGTTACGGTTCCATTCATTACCTCTATGTCACCATCATCATCTCTCTGTTCTAAGGCTGCATAGTTGTTTGCAAGTACCAGTCTAAATTTGTCTGCCTTTACCCTTACTGCCTGTAAGTTGACCTGTTTTTTCTTGACCAATTTTACTCTTTCTCTATTCAAATTGAGGTGGATCCTGGCCCTCACTAACCTATGATTCACTTCACTACATTTTACCCACTACATTTTACCCTGCCTATTATTTCAACATCCTGCACTATGCTGGCATCGGCAGAAAGTATGAAATCAATTTCATTTCTTGTTTCACCATTAGGGCTTTTCCAGGTTCATTTTCTGTTGCTACGTTTCCTGAAAAAAGTGTTCGTTATTCTCAGGTTATTCCTTTCTGCGAATTCTACCAGCACGTCTCCTTTAGTATACCTAGAATCGACACCGTAGTTGCCAGTTGCCTGTTCACCCGCCTGCTTTTTCGCCACTTTTGCATTGAAGTCCTCCATTACTACTGTATACCGCGTTTGCACATTTCTCATCGCTAATTCAACATCTTCATAAAACTGATCTACTTCCTCATCGTCGTGACTGGACGTTGGAGCGTATGTTTGTACTACCTTTAATCTATACTTTTTATTGAGTTTGATTATGACTACTGCTACCCTCTCGTTGATGCTGTAGAATTCGTCAATGTTGCCCGCTATGTATTTATGGATTAGGAAGATGACATGACCGTTATTCAGCAATGTGTAAGCCTCAGCCGTTCTTCTAATCTCACTAAGGTCGATAATATCACAAACAATGTCTGATAGTTCTTCGAAGAGTCCTGCTAAGCATGCCTTACTCGAGAGGGTTCGGGTGTTAAACGTTGCAAGGGTCAGTTTCCATTGGCGGCCTGTCCGGACCCAGGTATTCTTAGCACCCTCTGCTGCGTTGCAAGTCTGACCACCGCCTTGGTCACTGCTCCGCAGCCACTGGGGACTGAGGGCCATTTCAGTGAGGAGATCATTTCATATCATCAAATTTCCCATCAAATTTAAGGTGCTGAAGCCTGCGTCGCTTGCTATAAGTAGCTTCGTCAGTAAAGTATGACTGGTTACGTGTCCGCCCCATCGATAACGCAGCTGTTTTTAGCGCTGATACCTCTCCTGCTTATATGCTGTGATAACATTGACGTCACGCTATTGTTCACGGCAAGCGTTCTAATTTGTTTCGCATTTTGACACCTGCGCCGCCGAAATGCACCCGTATGGGTTTGTTAGAAATCGCTAAGTCCGTTTCTGTTGCTGGACGCCGAAAAAACTATGGAAGGTTAGTCATATACAGGTTCTGCTGTAAAAATAAGCGTAAAGGAGGGGCAGCCGTAAACATTCTTTAGCTATATTTGTTGAGCAATAGTGAGAAGTGGGGAATTAGGAAGTTTGATAATCTCAGGTGAGGAAGACACACAGGCGTGGAGAGACTCAAAAAGGAAAGCAAAAAAGAAGTAAAGACGATGTGAGCGTTTTCGTATCAAGAGTTAATGATAATAATAATAAAAAAAAACTCACACGCAAGCTTGCGGGCAGTTGCATTCTAGTTGACCCAGTTCATAATGGCGTCTCACACGGTCGACGCAGTACAGGGTCTCTGAAAAATAAACGTAGAACATTTGTTAAGAATAATGAACGCGTTTTCTGGGAAAATGGGTGTTAGAACTGTCGATACAGATGTCATGCAAACACGTTTACTCCTCGTGTGGAACCGCAGGGTATCTAGGCACCATTTGCATAATGATTTGATGAGGCAGGTATATTTGTGACGTGTTTCCTTAATTCGCGTATTTAAAAGAGATTGCACGAGACACTGGTCTTCAACTTCTTTAGAGGCTTGGCCGTATACCTCGCGGCTGTATGGTGCAGGCTCGCGCGATAAGTCGACATGCGAATGATACCACGTCTAAATATTCAACATGAATAATGTTTCGAACTATAACAACGAAGCGAGTTGCAAATAATGAATTGATTGCGACATTTCTTTGATCACATCTGGATACGTGCCCTCGAGGCGTGCACCACGACTATCACCTGGGACAGGTTAAGAATGTAGCGGTGATTGCCCCCTCAAAAAGGCAACATGTATGCATGCACTAAGGAACCAAGCTTGTCTGAATTTCCTGCTCTCTCATGTTCCTCGCTATTCTCGTCATCACTTTCGCTTTTGCTGTGGCGCAGCCGTGCGACAAACCTTGGGGGTCGTGACGGCGTTCGTGAGATACAAGGTCCCGCATTTTGTGGTGCTTCGTATAAACTGTGCGCGACGAGGCTCTCCAAGCGACGGACGGGGCCAGACAGCTCCGTGTGCTATATATAATCTGTTATCCGTATTCTTCTAATATTGTGTGGGCACGTGATTGTGCTCCGAGCTGCCTATACTGGTCCCCGCGGTCGCCGGTCTCTGATATATTCTCCTGACAAATATCCGTGATCTGCCTCCTTCACATCAATACGAAACGATGTCCACCAAGGCGAAAGCAGTAAGCCGACTGGGCGTGCGCTGGCGCGCGTCTTGTACAGGTTCGAACCGCCATTACTCGCGAGGCACGTAGGCGCGAGCTTTCGCGCTCGTACGTGTAGCTAGGCCTAAAGGGAGCGCCGTGGCACTGAGAGCAGGCACAGCAGGATATTATTTTTTAAGGTGGAGGGGGGGGGGGAGGGAAAGCCTCTACTTGCATTCTATAATGTATTTTTTTGTCAGCGCGAAGTTGAGTTGAAACTATACCCACCGTTGTTGTTGAGAACGTCGCAGACGTTGTAATGGGTGTAGGACGGAGCGGGCATGAAGCTTGACTCGCAGCTGCAGTTTTTCAGCACAGCACCTTGCTGACACAGCTTGAGGCAAAGCTGCGAACGCGCGTTTCGTGCGGATCATCGATTGAACGCTCTGAAGGGCGCGGCGTATACATGCGAATGCCTGCTTCACATGCTGCGATTCGGCGATGCGAATCTTTCCGACGACCGATTCTTTTCTTTTTTTTTAGCCGTTGTCGAGAGATGCTTGTCTCGCATGTTTTGACTTGCTGCTTCTGATTCCGCGTCACACCACAGCCACAACTCCCAGTGGGGAGCGTGCGCTTTTTGCTGATACGTCAGCGCGTACGTCATACCCTGATGTTGCGCTGCCATTCGCCAGACGCTGCGCTAGTGCGAAAGCTTTTAAGAAAGTCCACATTTTGTCATTGCCGGCGTACGTCGGCTGGCGTGGATTAGCTTTTGCGAGCGCTTCGGGTCTGAATTGCAGATATTTCGCAAAGGATGTGGAACAGGCTAAAATCAAAATACAGTAATTTTTCCAACTGACTTTAATTGTTGCACGAGAAAGCTCAGCTTACCACTGAGAACTCGGGCACGTGCAATTCACGCGCCAGAGTGGCCGGCCCTTAATATTAGGGCATAAAATTCACGATTACGTTGCCGGCCGCTCCCCCATCACCTTCTGTGCAAACCAGTTTCAGCTTGGTTAACCACCTTGCCTAGCCCCTTGGTTTTTATTTATCTCCCTCTCTCTCTCTCTCAATATGAGTGGAGGAAAACGTCAGTCATCGACTCCATCAAACTTGTGCTTTGCGACGGTGGTGTGCAAGTCGTGAAACTCCGTGTAACTGAACGTTGATCTGGTCCGAGAAAAAAAGAAAAAAAAGAAGTGATATAATGCGCTTCAGAAAAAAAAATCACGTGACTCCTTTATGAACGGCCGTCTTCAGCTAGCAAATATTTTGAAAATGAATATTGCAACGTGTGAAAGAGTCTTTGCTCGGGAGGGCCACGTGATTGGGTCAAGGTACGATTGGCGTATTTAAACTGGCATCTCGAGTAGATCTGATTATGTTAACCCTCTTAAGCCATGTATTATCTTTTTATCTATATCGATAGTGTGCTAACTTAAAAAAAAAAAGTGATCGCTTCAGAAAATGAGGCTTGACTCAAGATTGGCTTTCATGGGGATGTAGACCAGGAGTGCGACCTTTATCTTTCTCCTGGTGTCTCCTACAGTCACAGGTGCGCCTTACTATTCCAAGGATAAGTAAGAATTCTGATCACCATAGAATGGTATCAAAACAAACGATGCTACTTATAATGAATGAGACATATTGGAGGTCTGTACTCTTACGTCGTCCACCAGCTCAGCAGGTGTCGTGATTCCGGCAACGCTAATCACAACGAAATTTCTATTGTATATAATTAACACCTACGGCGTCAGAGCTTGCTGCTCTGCGTGGTGCTACACAATGCGTCCTGCTAGAGCGACCTTGTAAGTGTCTCATATTTTGCGACTCAAGGGCAGCCCTCGGAATTGGCAGTTTATTACTGTCATTGTGGCTATCAAGCTCTCGAGAGGAAAGAACACATGACATAATATTACAGTGGCTGCCAGGATACACCAGTATTACTGGGAATGACTTCACCGAAGAGGACCCCAGTCCGCCCGTGAAAGAACCCGAGTGGTTCCGATCCCCCTTATCGAGACTCGACGCTGCAAAGAAACCTTATTTCCTGGCTCGGTCTGTCCTCTGTCATTCACGCGTATTGGTCGTCTACTAGCTTCGCCTACACTAACTAGATACTCTTTTAAAGTTGCAACTGCCACCATGAATGTCCCACTCCGATGCAAAATTGTCGTGCCGCCTCTGGACCGAGGTGGCACGCACAAGAGCTTGCTTGCTCCGCATCGGAATGTGTGATACACCCAAGTACGACTCCTGTGAAGCCGAAGGACTTGCTGAACGCGTCCTGTGTTTTCTGTTCCTGTTACGAGGTTGAGCGCGTCCCTCTCCGGAAAGGATGAAAGCGCTCTGACTCAAGGCCGTTTTCAGAAGCGAAGATACTTGGACCGTGACCGTAAGCGCCGCTTACAGAGAAATCAACGAGGGCTTCGCTGCAGTACCTCAAGCTGACAGGTCTCGGCGACCGCCTATAGGCTTGATGCGCGCTTTCAAGTATGGGCGCCGAGTGGTGCTTTCTCTCTTCTGTTCTTTCTCTCCATTCGCATCTTTATCCAGTGCTCCCAGTGCGGGGCATCAAGTCGGGTGTGCGTCTGGTTAACGTCCGTGCCTTTCTTTGCTTTTTCATGTCAAGAAAGAGAGGCCACCTTGAATCACCATCATCATAATTATCACCACCACATATTCATGTCCAGTGTGGGTCGAAGATGTAATAAGTTGCGCGCCATCAATTGCACGCCATCATCTTCATTATACTCGCCGTCACATTTTTATGTCCACTGCAGGGCGAAGGCCTCTCCCAGGGATCTCCAATTGCTCTTGATTTGAGCTAGCTAATTCCAACTTGCGCCTGCAAATTTGCTAATTTCATCGCCCCACCTCGTTTTCTGCCACCTTAGACTGCGCTTCCCTTCTCTTGGCACCCACTATGTAGTTCTAATGGTCCACCGGTTATCAGCTATACGCATTACATCACTTACATGGCTTACATTACAAAGTCATGCCTAGCATTTCCGTTCCACCGCTCGTTATGCAGTCTTTAACTTCTCCAGCTTCTTTGTTAACCTCCAAGTTCCTGCCACATTTTACGTATCGGTAGAATGCATGCAATGATTTTACACTTTTATTTCTTCAAGGATAGCGGCAAGCTGTCGGCCATGATCTGACAATAAAGGCTGTATGCGCTTCAACACATTTTTATCCTTGTCTAAGTTTCCTTCTAGATAAACAGTATTGTATACTGGTATTGTATAAAATACCTATTTAGGCAATTTTCAATAGAATCAGGGGAGCACTTCAATTAACCAAGTGAGTAGACTGGCTCTTGGAAAAGGTATTTGGGTATAATGAATCGCATCCATACTATCAATCAGGTCCGAGAAATCTGCGGAGTACAATCAACCACAATATAATTAACGATATACTCTATGAAATTTAATGTATGATCTATATATCTATAACCTATAATATAATTTATGAAAGCCATATTATGGCTTTCATAGATTACGAAAAAATAAACATCTGATTAAGTAGAGATACAAGTCATGGAGGTATTGCGTAGTCAAAGAGTACAAAAAAACATATGTGAATATCTTAGGAAATATCAATAAAAACTCCACATCTACCTACCGCTTATCTAGATAAACCTAGATAAAGGTACTCATGCACAGATTCCAGATGCTGACAACCGATCATACATTCTTGATCTCTTGCCAGGCTATTGCACGTTATCTTTCTCTTTTGCATAATAATCTTCAATCTCAGCGTTAAACTTTCTCGGCTAAAGTCTTCAATCATTTGTTGCAATTCATCCAAAGTGCTGCTGAA